>NW_025547367.1:0-152322 GCF_905237065.1 Salmo salar
ATTTTGTCCCTAAAAACGATGACTCCGATCATGCCGAAAAAGCGACATTCTGGACAGGCCTAAAAAAAATGTAGAACCATTTTCACAAAAAATTGCAGATATTTTTTCTCATTTTCGTGACACAAAAACAATGCCGAACTGGGTCATGCCGAACAATCGTCATTCTGGACAGGCCTAAAAAATTTTTTTTAAAACCATCTTCACCAAAAATGGCAGATTTTTTTCTTCATTTTTGACACAAAAACAGTGACCCCGGTCATACCGAACTATCGACATTCTGGACATGCCTAAAAAAACATTTTAAAACCATTTTCACAAAAATTGCAGATTTATATTTTGTCCCTAAAAACGATGACTCGATCATGCCGAAAAAGCGACATTCTGGACAGGCCTAAAAAAAATGTAGAACCATTTTCACAAAAATTGCAGATATTTTTTTCTCATTTTCGTGACACAAAAACAGTGACCCCGGTCATGCAGAACTATCGATATTCTGGACAGACCTAAAAAAAACATTTTAAAACCATTTTCACCAAAAATTGCAGATTTCTATTTTGTCCCTAAAAACGATGACTCCGATCATGCTGAAAAAGCGACATTCTGGACAGGTCTAAAAAAATTTAAAAACCATTTTCACCAAAAATGGCTGATTTTTTTTCTTCATTTTTTGACACAAAAACAGTGACCCCGGTCATGCCAAACTAGCAACATTCTGGACAGGCCTAAAAAAAACATTTTAAAAACATTTTCACCAAAAATTGCAGATTTCTATTTTGTCCCTAAAAACGATGACTCCGATCATGCTGAAAAAGCGACATTCTGGACAGGTCTATAAAAATTTTTAAAACCATTTTCACCAAAAATGGCTGATTTTTTTTCTTCATTTTTTGACACAAAAACAATGACCCCGGTCATGCCAAACTAGCGACATTCTGGACAGGCCTAAAAAAAACATTTTAAAACCATTTTCACCAAAAATTGCAGATTTCTATTTTGTCCCTAAAAACGATGACTCCGATCATGCTGAAAAAGCGACATTCTGGACAGGTCTAAAAAAAAATGTTAAAACCATTTTCACCAAAAATTGCTGATTTTTTTTTCTTCATTTTCGTGACACAAAAACAGTGACCCCGGTCATGCCAAACTAGCGACATTCTGGACAGGCCTAAAAAAAACATTTTAAAACCATTTTCACTAAAAATTGTAGATTTCTATTTTTGTCACCAAAAACGAATACTCCGATCATGCCGAACTAGCGACATTTTGGACAGAACCATTTTCAAAAAAAAAGCTCAGAATTATTTTTTTCATTTTTTGACACAAAAACAGTGACCCCGGTCATGCCGAACTATCGACATTCTGGACAGGCCTAAAAAACATTTTAAAACCATTTTCACAAAAAATTGTAGATTTCTATTTTGTCACCAAAAACGATGACTCCGATCATGCCGAACTAGCGACATTTTGGACAGGCCTAAAAAAAAGCATTTTAGAACCATTTTCAAAAAAAAGCTCAGAATTCTTTTTTCATTTTTTGACACAAAAACAGTGACCCCGGTCATGCCGAACTATCGACATTCTGGACAGGCCTAAAAATTTTTTAGAACCATTTTCACAAAAAATTGCAGATTTTTTTCTCATTTTCGTGACACAAAAACAGTGACCCCGGTCATGCCGAACTATCGTCATTCTGGACAGGCCTAAAAAAATTTTTTAAAACCATTTTCACAAAAAATTACAGATATTTTTTCTCATTTTCGTGACACAAAAACAGTGACCCGGTCATGCCGAACTATCGACATTTTGGACAGGCCTAAAAAAAACATTTTAAAACCATTTTCACAAAAAAATGTAGATTTCTATTTTTGTCACCAAAAACGATGACTCCGATCATGCCGAACTAGCGACATTTTGGACAGGCCTAAAAAAAAGCATTTTAGAACCATTTTCAAAAAAAAGCTCAGAATTCTTTTTTCATTTTTTGACACAAAAACAGTGACCCCGGTCATGCCGAACTATCGTCATTCTGGACAGGCCTAAAAATTTTTTAAAACCATTTTCACCAAAATGGCTGATTTTTTTCTTCATTTTTGACACAAAAACAGTGACCCCGGTCATACTGAACTATCGACATTCTGGACATGCCTAAAAAAACATTTTAAAACCATTTTCACAAAAAATTGCAGATTTCTATTTTGTCCCTAAAAACGATGACTCCGATCATGCCGAAAAAGCGACATTCTGGACAGGCCTAAAAAAATTTTTTAGAACCATTTTCACAAAAAATTGCAGATATTTTTTTCTCATTTTCGTGACACAAAAACAGTGACCCCGGTCATGCCAAACTAGCGACATTCTGGACAGGCCTAAAAAAACATTTTAAAACCATTTTCACAAAAAATTGTAGATTTCTATTTTTGTCACCAAAAACGAATACTCCGATCATGCCGAACTAGCAACATTTTGGACAGGCCTAAAAAAAAAGCATTTTAGAACCATTTTCAAAAAAAAAGCTCAGAATTCTTTTTTTCATTTTTTGACACAAAAACAGTGACCCCGGTCATGCCGAACTATCGACATTCTGGACAGGCCTAAAAAGAACATTTTAAAACCATTTTCACAAAAAATTGCAGATTTCTATTTTGTCCCTAAAAACGATGACTCCGATCATGCCGAAAAAGCGACATTTCGGACAGGCCTAAAAAAAAGCATTTTAGAACCATTTTCAAAAAAGCTCAGAATTCTTTTTTTCATTTTTTGACACAAAAACAGTGACCCCGGTCATGCCGAACTATCGACATTCTGGACAGGCCTAAAAAGCATTTTAGAACCATTTTCACAAAAAATTGCAGATATTTTTTTCATTTTCGTGACACAAAAACAGTGACCCCGGTCATGCCGAACTATCGGCATTCTGGACAGGCCCTAAAAAAACATTTTAAAACCATTTTCACAAAAAATTGCAGATTTCTATTTTGTCCCTAAAAACGATGACTCCGATCATGCCGAAAAAGCGACATTCTGGACAGGCCTAAAAAAAATTTTTTAGAACCATTTTCACAAAAAATTGCAGATATTTTTTCTCATTTTCGTGACACAAAAACAGTGACCCCGGTCATGCCGAACTATCGACATTCTGGACAGGCCTAAAAAAACATTTTAAAACCATTTTCACAAAAATTGCAGATTTCTATTTTGTCCCTAAAAACGTTGACTCCGATCATGCCGAAAAAGCGACATTCTGGACAGGCCTGAAAAAATTTTTTAGAACCATTTTCACAAAAATTGCTGATTTTTTTCTCATTTTCGTGACACAAAAACAGTGACCCCGGTCATGGCGAACTATCGACATTCTGGACAGGCCTAAAAAAACATTTTAAAACCATTTTCACAAAAATTGTAGATTTCTATTTTTGTCACCAAAAACGATGACTCCGATCATGCCGAACTAGCGACATTTTGGACAGGCCAAAAAAAAAAGCATTTTAGAACCATTTTCAAAAAAAAAGCTCAGAATTCTTTTTTTCATTTTTTGACACAAAAACAGTGACCCCGGTCATGCCGAACTATCGTCATTCTGGACAGGCCTAAAAAAAAATTTAAAACCATTTTCACCAAAAATTGCTGATTTTTTTTTCTTCATTTTCGTGACACAAAAACAGTGACCCCGGTCATGCCAAACTAGCGACATTCTGGACAGGCCTAAAAAAAACATTTTAAAACCATTTTCACAAAAAATTGCAGATTTCTATTTTGTCCCTAAAAACGATGACTCCGATCATGCCGAAAAAGCAACATTTTGGACAGGCCTAAAAAAAAAGCATTTTAGAACCATTTTCAAAAAAAGCTCAGAATTCTTTTTTCATTTTTTGACACAAAAACAGTGACCCGGTCATGCCGAACTATCGACATTCTGGACAGGCCTAAAAAAATTTTTAGAACCATTTTCACAAAAAATTGCAGATATTTTTTTTCATTTTCGTGACACAAAAACAGTGACCCCGGTCATACCGAACTATCGACATTCTGGACATGCCTAAAAAAACATTTTAAAACCATTTCCACAAAAATTGCAGATTTCTATTTTGTCCCTAAAAACGATGACTCCGATCATGCCGAAAAAGCGACATTCTGGACAGGCCTAAAAAAAATGTAGAACCATTTTCACAAAAATTGCAGATATTTTTTTCTCATTTTCGTGACACAAAAACAGTGACCCCGGTCATGCCGAACTATCGACATTCTGGACAGACCTAAAAAAAACATTTTAAAACCATTTTCACAAAAAATTGCAGATTTCTATTTTGTCCCTAAAAACGATGACTCCGATCATGCTGAAAAAGCGAAATTCTGGACAGGTCTAAAAAAAAATTTTAAAACCATTTTCACCAAAAATTGCTGATTTTTTTTACTTCATTTTCGTGACACAAAAACAGTGACCCCGGTCATGCCAAACTAGCGACATTCTGGACAGGCCTAAAAAAAACATTTTAAAACCATTTTCACAAAAAATTGTAGATTTCTATTTTTGTCACCAAAAACGAATACTCCGATCATGCCGAACTAGCAACATTTTGGACAGGCCTAAAAAAAAAGCATTTTAGAACCATTTTCAAAAAAAATTGCAGATATTTTTTTTTCATTTTCGTGACACAAAAACAGTGACCCCGGTCATGCCGAACTATCGACATTCTGGACAGGCCTAAAAAAACATTTTAAAACCATTTTCACAAAAAATTGCAGATTTCTATTTTGTCCCTAAAAACGATGACTCCGATCATGCCGAAAAGCGACATTCTGGACAGGCCTAAAAAAAATTTTAGAACCATTTTCACAAAAAATTGCAGATATTTTTTCTCATTTTCGTGACACAAAAACAGTGACCCCGGTCATGCCGAACTATCGACATTCTGGACAGGCCTAAAAAAACATTTTAAAACCATTTTCACAAAAATTGCAGATTTCTATTTTGTCCCTAAAAACGATGACTCCGATCATGCCGAAAAGCGACATTCTGGACAGGCCTAAAAAATTTTTTAGAACCATTTTCACAAAAAATTGCAGATATTTTTTTCTCATTTTCGTGACACAAAAACAGTGACCCCGGTCATGCCGAACTATCGACATTCTGGACAGGCCTAAAAAAAACATTTTAAAACCATTTTCACAAAAAATTGCAGATTTCTATTTTGTCCCTAAAAACGTTGACTCGATCATGCCGAAAAAGCGACATTCTGGACAGGCCTGAAAAAATTTGTAGAACCATTTTCACAAAAAATTGCAGATTTTTTTCTCATTTTCGTGACACAAAAACAGTGACCCCGGTCATGGCGAACTATCGTCATTCTGGACAGGCCTAAAAAAAATTAAAAACATTTTCACAAAAATTACAGATATTTTTTTCTCATTTTCGTGACACAAAAACAGTGACCCCGGTCATGCCGAACTATCGACATTCTGGACAGGCCTAAAAAAACATTTTAAAACCATTTTCACAAAAATTGTAGATTTCTATTTTTGTCACCAAAAACGATGACTCCGATCATGCCGAACTAGTGACATTCTGGACAGGCCTAAAAAAAAGCATTTTAGAACCATTTTCAAAAAAAAGCTCAGAATTCTTTTTTCATTTTTGACACAAAAACAGTGACCCCGGTCATGCCGAACTATCGTCATTCTGGACAGGCCTAAAAAAAAAAATTAAAACCATTTTCACCAAAAATGGCTGATTTTTTTTCTTCAATTTTTGACACAAAAACAGTGACCCCGGTCATACCGAACTATCGACATTCTGGACATGCCTAAAAAAACATTTTAAAACCATTTTCACAAAAAATTGCAGATTTCTATTTTGTCCCTAAAAACGATGACTCCGATCATGCCGAAAAAGCGACATTCTGGACAGGCCTAAAAAAAAAATGTAGAACCATTTTCACAAAAAATTGCAGATATTTTTTTCTCATTTTCGTGACACAAAAACAATGCCGAACTGGGTCATGCCGAACAATCGTCATTCTGGACAGGCCTAAAAATTTTTTTTAAACCATCTTCACCAAAAATGGCAGATTTTTTTTCTTCATTTTTTGACACAAAAACAGTGACCCCGGTCATACCGAACTATCGACATTCTGGACATGCCTAAAAAAACATTTTAAAACCATTTTCACAAAAATTGCAGATTTATATTTTGTCCCTAAAAACGATGACTCCGATCATGCCGAAAAAGCGACATTCTGGACAGGCCTAAAAAAAAATGTAGAACCATTTTCACAAAAAATTGCAGATATTTTTTCTCATTTTCGTGACACAAAAACAGTGACCCCGGTCATGCAGAACTATCGATATTCTGGACAGACCTAAAAAAACATTTTAAAACCATTTTCACCAAAAATTGCAGATTTCTATTTTGTCCCTAAAAACGATGACTCCGATCATGCTGAAAAAGCGACATTCTGGACAGGTCTAAAAAAAATTTTAAAAACCATTTTCACCAAAAATGGCTGATTTTTTTTCTTCATTTTTTGACACAAAAACAGTGACCCCGGTCATGCCAAACTAGCGACATTCTGGACAGGCCTAAAAAAAACATTTTAAAAACATTTTCACCAAAAATTGCAGATTTCTATTTTGTCCCTAAAAACGATGACTCCGATCATGCTGAAAAAGCGACATTCTGGACAGGTCTATATAAATTTTTTAAAACCATTTTCACCAAAAATGGCTGATTTTTTTTCTTCATTTTTTGACACAAAAACAGTGACCCCGGTCATGCCAAACTAGCGACATTCTGGACAGGCCTAAAAAAACATTTTAAAACCATTTTCACCAAAAATTGCAGATTTCTATTTTGTCCCTAAAAACGATGACTCCGATCATGCTGAAAAAGCGACATTCTGGACAGGTCTAAAAAAAATGTTAAAACCATTTTCACCAAAAATTGCTGATTTTTTTTCTTCATTTTCGTGACACAAAAACAGTGACCCCGGTCATGCCAAACTAGCGACATTCTGGACAGGCCTAAAAAAACATTTTAAAACCATTTTCACTAAAAATTGTAGATTTCTATTTTTGTCACCAAAAACGAATACTCCGATCATGCCGAACTAGCGACATTTTGGACGGCAAAAATTTAGAACCATTTTCAAAAAAAAGCTCAGAATTATTTTTTTCATTTTTTGACACAAAAACAGTGACCCCGGTCATGCCGAACTATCGACATTCTGGACAGGCCTAAAAAAACATTTTAAAACCATTTTCACAAAAAATTGTAGATTTCTATTTTTGTCACCAAAAACGATGACTCCGATCATGCCGAACTAGCGACATTCTGGACAGGCCTAAAAAAAAGCATTTTAGAACCATTTTCAAAAAAAAGCTCAGAATTCTTTTTTCATTTTTTGACACAAAAACAGTGACCCCGGTCATGCCGAACTATCGACATTCTGGACAGGCCTAAAAAATTTTTTAGAACCATTTTCACAAAAATTGCAGATTTTTTTCTCATTTTCGTGACACAAAAACAGTGACCCCGGTCATGCCGAACTATCGTCATTCTGGACAGGCCTAAAAAAATTTTAAAAACCATTTTCACAAAAAATTGCAGATATTTTTTTCTCATTTTCGTGACACAAAAACAGTGACCCCGGTCATGCCGAACTATCGACATTCTGGACAGGCCTAAAAAAAACATTTTAAAACCATTTTCACAAAAAATTGTAGATTTCTATTTTTGTCACCAAAAACGATGACTCCGATCATGCCGAACTAGCGACATTTTGGACAGGCCTAAAAAAAAGCATTTTAGAACCATTTTCAAAAAAAAAGCTCAGAATTCTTTTTTTCATTTTTTGACACAAAAACAGTGACCCCGGTCATGCCGAACTATCGTCATTCTGGACAGGCCTAAAAAATTTTTAAAACCATTTTCACCAAAAATGGCTGATTTTTTTCTTCATTTTTGACACAAAAACAGTGACCCCGGTCATACTGAACTATCGACATTCTGGACATGCCTAAAAAACATTTTAAAACCATTTTCACAAAAATTGCAGATTTCTATTTTGTCTCTAAAAACGATGACTCCGATCATGCCGAAAAAGCGACATTCTGGACAGGTCTAAAAAATTTTTAAAACCATTTTCACCAAAAATTGCTGATTTTTTTTTCTTCATTTTCGTGACACAAAAACAGTGACCCCGGTCATGCCAAACTAGCGACATTCTGGACAGGCCTAAAAAAAAACATTTTAAAACCATTTTCACTAAAAATTGTAGATTTCTATTTTTGTCACCAAAAACGAATACTCCGATCATGCCGAACTAGCGACATTTTGGACAGGCCTAAAAAAAAAGCATTTTAGAACCATTTTCAAAAAAAAGCTCAGAATTCTTTTTTCATTTTTTACACAAAAACAGTGACCCCGGTCATGCCGAACTATCGACATTCTGGACAGGCCTAAAAAAAACATTTTAAAACCATTTTCACAAAAAATTGCAGATTTCTATTTTGTCCCTAAAAACGATGACTCCGATCATGCCGAAAAAGCGACATTTTGGACAGGCCTAAAAAAAAGCATTTTAGAACCATTTTCAAAAAAAGCTCAGAATTCTTTTTTCATTTTTTGACACAAAAACAGTGACCCCGGTCATGCCGAACTATCGACATTCTGGACAGGCCTAAAAAAATTTTTAGAACCATTTTCACCAAAAATTGCAGATATTTTTTTTCATTTTCGTGACACAAAAACAGTGACCCCGGTCATGCCGAACTATCGACATTCTGGACAGGCCTAAAAAAACATTTTAAAACCATTTTCACAAAAATTGCAGATTTCTATTTTGTCCCTAAAAACGATGACTCCGATCATGCCGAACTAGCGACATTCTGGACAGGCCTAAAAAAAAGCATTTTAGAACCATTTTCAAAAAAAAGCTCAGAATTCTTTTTTCATTTTTTGACACAAAAACAGTGACCCCGGTCATGCCGAACTATCGTCATTCTGGACAGGCCTAAAAAAAAAATTTAAAACCATTTTCACCAAAAATGGCTGATTTTTTTTCTTCATTTTTTGACACAAAAACAGTGACCCCGGTCATACCGAACTATCGACATTCTGGACATGCCTAAAAAAACATTTTAAAACCATTTTCACCAAAAATTGCTGATTTTTTTTTCTTCATTTTCGTGACACAAAAACAGTGACCCCGGTCATGCTAAACTAGCGACATTCTGGACAGGCCTAAAAAAAAACATTTTAAAACCATTTTCACTAAAAATTGTAGATTTCTATTTTTGTCACCAAAAACGAATACTCCGATCATGCCGAACTAGCGACATTTTGGACAGGCCAAAAAAAAAAGCATTTTAGAACCATTTTCAAAAAAAAAGCTCAGAATTTTTTTTCATTTTTTGACACAAAAACAGTGACCCGCCGGTCATGCCGAACTATCGACATTCTGGACAGGCCTAAAAAAACATTTTAAAACCATTTTCACAAAAAATTGCAGATTTCTATTTTGTCCCTAAAAACGATGACTCCGATCATGCCGAAAAAGCGACATTCTGGACAGGCCTAAAAAAAAGCATTTTAGAACCATTTTCAAAAAAAGCTCAGAATTCTTTTTTCATTTTTTGACACAAAAACAGTGACCCCGGTCATGCCGAACTATCGACATTCTGGACAGGCCTAAAAAAAATTTTAGAACCATTTTCACAAAAAATTGCAGATATTTTTTTTCATTTTCGTGACACAAAAACAGTGACCCCGGTCATGCCGAACTATCGACATTCTGGACAGGCCTAAAAAACATTTTAAAACCATTTTCACAAAAAATTGCAGATTTCTATTTTGTCCCTAAAAACGATGACTCCGATCATGCCGAAAAAGCGACATTCTGGACAGGCGTAAAAAATTTTTAAAACCATTTTCACCAAAAATGGCTGATTTTTTTCTTCATTTTCGTGACACAAAAACAGTGACCCCGGTCATGCCAAACTATCGACATTCTGGACAGGCCTAAAAAAACATTTTAAAACCATTTTCACCAAAAATTGCAGATTTCTATTTTGTCCCTAAAAACGATGACTCCGATCATGCTGAAAAAGCGACATTCTGGACAGGCCTAAAAAAATTTTAGAACCATTTTCACCAAAAATTGCTGATTTTTTTTCTTCATTTTCGTGACACAAAAACAGTGACCCCGGTCATGCCGAACTAGCGACATTCTGGACAGGCCTAAAAAAACATTTTAAAACCATTTTCACTAAAAATTGTAGATTTCTATTTTTGTCACCAAAAACGAATACTCCGATCATGCCGAACTAGCGACATTTTGGACAGGCCTAAAAAAAAGCATTTTAGAACCATTTTCAAAAAAAAGCTCAGAATTATTTTTTTCATTTTTTGACACAAAAACAGTGACCCCGGTCATGCCGAACTATCGACATTCTGGACAGGCCTAAAAAAACATTTTAAAACCATTTTCACAAAAATTGTAGATTTCTATTTTTGTCACCAAAAACGATGACTCCGATCATGCCGAACTAGCGACATTTTGGACAGGCCTAAAAAAAAGCATTTTAGAACCATTTTCAAAAAAAAGCTCAGAATTCTTTTTTCATTTTTTGACACAAAAACAGTGACCCCGGTCATGCCGAACTATCGACATTCTGGACAGGCCTAAAAAATTTTTTAGAACCATTTTCACAAAAATTGCAGATTTTTTTCTCATTTTCGTGACACAAAAACAGTGACCCCGGTCATGCCGAACTATCGACATTCTGGACAGGCCTAAAAAAATTTTTAAAACCATTTTCACAAAAAATTGCAGATATTTTTTCTCATTTTCGTGACACAAAAACAGTGACCCCGGTCATGCCGAACTATCGACATTCTGGACAGGCCTAAAAAAACATTTTAAAACCATTTTCACAAAAATTGCAGATTTCTATTTTTGTCACCAAAAACGATGACTCGATCATGCCGAACTAGCGACATTCTGGACAGGCCTAAAAAAAAGCATTTTAGAACCATTTTCAAAAAAAAGCTCAGAATTCTTTTTTCATTTTTTGACACAAAAACAGTGACCCCGGTCATGCCGAACTATCGTCATTCTGGACAGGCCTAAAAAAATTTTTAAAACCATTTTCACCAAAAATGGCTGATTTTTTTCTTCATTTTTGACACAAAAACAGTGACCCCGGTCATACCGAACTATCGACATTCTGGACATGCCTAAAAAAACATTTTAAAACCATTTTCACAAAAAATTGCAGATTTCTATTTTGTCCCTAAAAACGATGACTCCGATCATGCTGAAAAAGCGACATTCTGGACAGGTCTAAAAAAATTTTTAAAACCATTTTCACCAAAAATTGCTGATTTTTTTTTCTTCATTTTCGTGACACAAAAACAGTGACCCCGGTCATGCCAAACTAGCGACATTCTGGACAGGCCTAAAAAAAAACATTTTAAAACCATTTTCACTAAAAATTGTAGATTTCTATTTTTGTCACCAAAAACGAATACTCCGATCATGCCGAACTAGCGACATTTTGGACAGGCCTAAAAAAAAAGCATTTTAGAACCATTTTCAAAAAAAAGCTCAGAATTCTTTTTTCATTTTTTGACACAAAAACAGTGACCCCGGTCATGCCGAACTATCGACATTCTGGACAGGCCTAAAAAAACATTTTAAAACCATTTTCACAAAAATTGCAGATTTCTATTTTGTCCCTAAAAACGATGACTCCGATCATGCCGAAAAAAGCGACATTTTGGACAGGCCTAAAAAAAAGCATTTTAGAACCATTTTCAAAAAAAGCTCAGAATTCTTTTTTTCATTTTTTGACACAAAAACAGTGACCCCGGTCATGCCGAACTATCGACATTCTGGACAGGCCTAAAAAATTTTTTTAGAACCATTTTCACCAAAAATTGCAGATATTTTTTTTCATTTTCGTGACACAAAAACAGTGACCCCGGTCATACCGACCTATCGACATTCTGGACATCCCCAAAAAAACATTTTAAAACCATTTTCACAAAAAATTGCAGATTTCTATTTTGTCCCTAAAAACGATGACTCCGATCATGCCGAACTAGCGACATTCTGGACAGGCCTAAAAAAAAGCATTTTAGAACCATTTTCACAAAAAAGCTGCAGATATTCTTTTTTCATTTTGTGACACAAAAACAGTGACCCCGGTCATGCCGAACTATCGATCATTCTGGACAGGCCTAAAAAAATTTTAAAACCATTTTCACCAAAAATGGCAGATTTTTCTTCATTTTTTACACAAAAACAGTGACCCCGATCATGCCGAACTAGCGACATTCTGGACATGCCTAAAAAAAATTTTAAAACCATTTTAACCAAAAATTGCTGATTTTTTTCTTCATTTTCGTGACACAAAAACAGTGACCCCGGTCATGCTAAACTAGCGACATTCTGGACAGGCCTAAAAAAAACATTTTAAAACCATTTTCACTAAAAATTGTAGATTTCTATTTTTGTCACCAAAAACGAATACTCCGATCATGCCGAACTAGCGACATTTTGGACAGGCCTAAAAAAAAGCATTTTAGAACCATTTTCAAAAAAAAGCTCAGAATTCTTTTTTTCATTTTTTGACACAAAAACAGTGACCCGCCGGTCATGCCGAACTATCGACATTCTGGACAGGCCTAAAAAAACATTTTAAAACCATTTTCACAAAAAATTGCAGATTTCTATTTTGTCCCTAAAAACGATGACTCCGATCATGCCGAAAAGCGACATTCTGGACAGGCCTAAAAAAAAGCATTTTAGAACCATTTTCAAAAAAAGCTCAGAATTCTTTTTTCATTTTTTGACACAAAAACAGTGACCCCGGTCATGCCGAACTATCGACATTCTGGACAGGCCTAAAAAAATTTTTAGAACCATTTTCACCAAAAATTGCAGATATTTTTTTTCATTTTCGTGACACAAAAACAGTGACCCCGGTCATGCCGAACTATCGACATTCTGGACAGGCCTAAAAAAACATTTTAAAACCATTTTCACAAAAAATTGCAGATATCTATTTTGTCCCTAAAAACGATGACTCCGATCATGCCGAACTAGCGACATTCTGGACAGGCCTAAAAAAAAGCATTTTAGAACCATTTTCAAAAAAAAGCTCAGAATTCTTTTTTTCATTTTTTGACACAAAAACAGTGACCCCGGTCATGCCGAACTATCGTCATTCTGGACAGGCCTAAAAAAAATTTAGAACCATTTTCACCAAAAATTGCTGATTTTTTTCTTCATTTTTGACACAAAAACAGTGACCCCGGTCATACCGAACTATCGACATTCTGGACATGCCTAAAAAAACATTTTAAAACCATTTTCACCAAAAATTGCTGATTTTTTTTTCTTCATTTTCGTGACACAAAAACGAATACTCCGATCATGCCGAACTAGCGACATTTTGGACAGGCCAAAAAAAAAAGCATTTTAGAACCATTTTCAAAAAAAAGCTCAGAATTCTTTTTTTCATTTTTGACACAAAAACAGTGACCGGCCGGTCATGCCGAACTATCAACATTCTGGACAGGCCTAAAAAAAACATTTTAAAACCATTTTCACAAAAAATTGCAGATTTCTATTTTGTCCCTAAAAACGATGACTCCGATCATGCCGAAAAAGCGACATTCTGGACAGGCCTAAAAAAAAGCATTTTAGAACCATTTTCAAAAAAGTCAGAATTTTTTTTTTCATTTTTTGACACAAAAACAGTGACCCCGGTCATGCCGAACTATCGACATTCTGGACAGGCCTAAAAAAAATTTTAGAACCATTTTCACAAAAAATTGCAGATATTTTTTTTCATTTTCGTGACACAAAAACAGTGACCCCGGTCATGCCGAACTATCGACATTCTGGACAGGCCTAAAAAAACATTTTAAAACCATTTTCACAAAAAATTGCAGATTTCTATTTTGTCCCTAAAAACGATGACTCCGATCATGCCGAAAAAGCGACATTCTGGACAGGCGTAAAAAAATTTTTAAAACCATTTTCACCAAAAATGGCTGATTTTTTTTCTTCATTTTTTGACACAAAAACAATGACCCCGGTCATGCCAAACTAGCGACATTCTGGACAGGCCTAAAAACATTTTAAAACCATTTTCACCAAAAATTGCAGATTTCTATTTTGTCCCTAAAAACGATGACTCCGATCATGCTGAAAAAGCGACATTCTGGACAGGTCTAAAAAAATGTTTAAAACCATTTTCACCAAAAATTGCTGATTTTTTTTCTTCATTTTCGTGACACAAAAACAGTGACCCCGGTCATGCCAAACTAGCGACATTCTGGACAGGCCTAAAAAAACATTTTAAAACCATTTTCACTAAAAATTGCAGATTTCTATTTTGTCACCAAAAACGAATACTCCGATCATGCCGAACTAGCGACATTTTGGACAGGCCTAAAAAAAAAGCATTTTAGAACCATTTTCAAAAAAAAGCTCAGAATTATTTTTTTCATTTTTTGACACAAAAACAGTGACCCCGGTCATGCCGAACTATCGACATTCTGGACAGGCCTAAAAAAACATTTTAAAACCATTTTCACAAAAAATTGCAGATTTCTATTTTTGTCACCAAAAACGATGACTCCGATCATGCCGAACTAGCGACATTTTGGACAGGCCTAAAAAAAAGCATTTTAGAACCATTTTCAAAAAAAAGCTCAGAATTTTTTTTCATTTTTTGACACAAAAACAGTGACCCCGGTCATGCCGAACTATCGACATTCTGGACAGGCCTAAAAAATATTTTAGAACCATTTTCACAAAAAATTGCAGATTTTTTTCTCATTTTCGTGACACAAAAACAGTGACCCCGGTCATGCCGAACTATCGACATTCTGGACAGGCCTAAAAAATTTTTAAAACCATTTTCACAAAAAATTGCAGATATTTTTTCTCATTTTCGTGACACAAAAACAGTGACCCCGGTCATGCCGAACTATCGACATTCTGGACAGGCCTAAAAAAAACATTTTAAAACCATTTTCACAAAAATTGTAGATTTCTATTTTGTCACCAAAAACGATGACTCCGATCATGCCGAACTAGCGACATTCTGGACAGGCCTAAAAAAAAGCATTTTAGAACCATTTTCAAAAAAAGCTCAGAATTCTTTTTTTCATTTTGTGACACAAAAACAGTGACCCCGGTCATGCCGAACTATCGTCATTCTGGACAGGCCTAAAAAATTTTTAAAACCATTTTCACCAAAAATGGCTGATTTTTTTTTCTTCATTTTTTGACACAAAAACAGTGACCCCGGTCATGCCGAACTATCGACATTCTGGACAGGCCTAAAAAAACATTTTAAAACCATTTTCACAAAAAATTGCAGATTTCTATTTTGTCCCTAAAAACGATGACTCCGATCATGCTGAAAAAGCGACATTCTGGACAGGCCTAAAAAAATTTTAAAACCATTTTCACCAAAAATTGCTGATTTTTTTTTCTTCATTTTCGTGACACAAAAACAGTGACCCCGGTCATGCCAAACTAGCGACATTCTGGACAGGCCTAAAAAAAACATTTTAAAACCATTTTCACTAAAAATTGTAGATTTCTATTTTTGTCACCAAAAACGAATACTCCGATCATGCCGAACTAGCGACATTTTGGACAGGCCTAAAAAAAAAGCATTTTAGAACCATTTTCAAAAAAAAGCTCAGAATTCTTTTTTCATTTTTTGACACAAAAACAGTGACCCCGGTCATGCCGAACTATCAACATTCTGGACAGGCCTAAAAAAACATTTTAAAACCATTTTCACAAAAATTGCAGATTTCTATTTTGTCCCTAAAAACGATGACTCCGATCATGCCGAAAAAAGCGACATTTTGGACAGGCCTAAAAAAAAAGCATTTTAGAACCATTTTCAAAAAAAGCTCAGAATTCTTTTTTTCATTTTTTGACACAAAAACAGTGACCCCGGTCATGCCGAACTATCGACATTCTGGACAGGCCTAAAAAAATTTTTTAGAACCATTTTCACCAAAAATGGCTGATTTTTTTTTCTCATTTTCGTGACACAAAAACAGTGACCCCGGTCATGCCGAACTATCGACATTCTGGACATGCCTAAAAAAACATTTTAAAACCATTTCCACAAAAAATTGCAGATATCTATTTTGTCCCTAAAAACGATGACTCCGATCATGCCGAACTAGCGACATTCTGGACAGGCCTAAAAAAAAGCATTTAGAACCATTTTCAAAAAAAAGCTCAGAATTTTTTTTTTCATTTTTTGACACAAAAACAGTGACCCCGGTCATGCCGAACTATCGACATTCTGGACAGGCCTAAAAAAATTTTAAAACCATTTTCACCAAAAATGGCTGATTTTTTCTTCATTTTTGACACTAAAAACAGTGACTCCGATCATGCCGAACAATCGACATTCTGGACAGGCCTAAAAAAACATTTTAAAACCATTTTAACCAAAAATTGCTGATTTTTTTTCTTCATTTTCGTGACACAAAAACAGTGACCCCGGTCATGCTAAACTAGCGACATTCTGGACAGGCCTAAAAAAACATTTTAAAACCATTTTCACTAAAAATTGTAGATTTCTATTTTTGTCACCAAAAACGAATACTCCGATCATGCCGAACTAGCGACATTTTGGACAGGCCAAAAAAAAAGCATTTTAGAACCATTTTCAAAAAAAAGCTCAGAATTCTTTTTTCATTTTTTGACACAAAAACAGTGACCCGCCGGTCATGCCGAACTATCGACATTCTGGACAGGCCTAAAAAAACATTTTAAAACCATTTTCACCAAAAATTGCAGATTTCTATTTTGTCCCTAAAAACGATGACTCCGATCATGCCGAAAAAGCGACATTTTGGACAGGCCTAAAAAAAAAGCATTTTAGAACCATTTTCAAAAAAAGCTCAGAATTCTTTTTTTCATTTTTGACACAAAAACAGTGACCCCGGTCATGCCGAACTATCGACATTCTGGACAGGCCTAAAAAAAAATTTTAGAACCATTTTCACAAAAAATTGCAGATATTTTTTTTTCATTTTCGTGACACAAAAACAGTGACCCCGGTCATGCCGAACTATCGACATTCTGGACATGCCTAAAAAACATTTTAAAACCATTTTCACAAAAAATTGCAGATTTCTATTTTGTCCCTAAAAACGATGACTCCGATCATGCCGAAAAAGCGACATTCTGGACAGGCCTAAAAAAAAATGTAGAACCATTTTCACAAAAATTGCAGATATTTTTTTCTCATTTTCGTGACACAAAAACAGTGACCCCGGTCATGCCGAACTATCGACATTCTGGACAGGCCTAAAAAAACATTTTAAAACCATTTTCACAAAAAATTGCAGATTTCTATTTTGTCCCTAAAAACGATGACTCCGATCATGCTGAAAAAGCGAAATTCTGGACAGGTCTAAAAAAAAATTTTAAAACCATTTTCACCAAAAATTGCTGATTTTTTTTACTTCATTTTCGTGACACAAAAACAGTGACCCCGGTCATGCCGAACTAGCGACATTCTGGACAGGCCTAAAAAAAACATTTTAAAACCATTTTCACAAAAAATTGTAGATTTCTATTTTTGTCACCAAAAACGAATACTCCGATCATGCCGAACTAGCAACATTTTGGACAGGCCTAAAAAAAAAGCATTTTAGAACCATTTTCAAAAAAAGCTCAGAATTCTTTTTTTCATTTTTTGACACAAAAACAGTGACCCCGGTCATGCCGAACTATCGACATTCTGGACAGGCCTAAAAAAAATTTTAGAACCATTTTCACAAAAAATTGCAGATATTTTTTTTTCATTTTCGTGACACAAAAACAGTGACCCCGGTCATACCGAACTATCGACATTCTGGACATGCCTAAAAAAAACATTTTAAAACCATTTTCACAAAAAATTGCAGATTTCTATTTTGTCCCTAAAAACGATGACTCCGATCATGCCGAAAAAGCGACATTCTGGACAGGCCTAAAAAAATTTTAGAACCATTTTCACAAAAAATTGCAGATATTTTTTTCTCATTTTCGTGACACAAAAACAGTGACCCCGGTCATGCCGAACTATCGACATTCTGGACAGGCCTAAAAAAACATTTTAAAACCATTTTCACAAAAATTGCAGATTTCTATTTTGTCCCTAAAAACGATGACTCCGATCATGCCGAAAAAGCGAAATTCTGGACAGGCCTAAAAAAAATTTTAAAACCATTTTCACCAAAAATTGCTGATTTTTTTCTTCATTTTCGTGACACAAAAACAGTGACCCCGGTCATGCCGAACTAGCGACATTCTGGACAGGCCTAAAAAAACATTTTAAAACCATTTTCACAAAAATTGTAGATTTCTATTTTTGTCACCAAAAACGAATGACTCCGATCATGCCGAACTAGCGACATTTTGGACAGGCCAAAAAAAAAGCATTTTAGAACCATTTTCAAAAAAAAGCTCAGAATTCTTTTTTTCATTTTTTGACACAAAAACAGTGACCCCGGTCATGCCGAACTATCGTCATTCTGGACAGGCCTAAAAAAATTTAAAACCATTTTCACCAAAAATGGCTGATTTTTTTCTTCATTTTTGACACAAAAACAGTGACCCCGGTCATGCCAAACTAGCGACATTCTGGACAGGCCTAAAAAAACATTTTAAAACCATTTTCACAAAAATTGCAGATTTCTATTTTGTCCCTAAAAACGATGACTCCGATCATGCCGAAAAAGCGACATTTTGGACAGGCCTAAAAAAAAGCATTTTAGAACCATTTTCAAAAAAAGCTCAGAATTCTTTTTTTCATTTTTTGACACAAAAACAGTGACCCCGGTCATGCCGAACTATCGACATTCTGGACAGGCCTAAAAAAATTTTTAGAACCATTTTCACAAAAATTGCAGATATTTTTTTTCATTTTCGTGACACAAAAACAGTGACCCCGGTCATACCGAACTATCGACATTCTGGACATGCCTAAAAAAACATTTTAAAACCATTTTCACAAAAATTGCAGATTTCTATTTTGTCCCTAAAAACGATGACTCCGATCATGCCGAAAAAGCGACATTCTGGACAGGCCTAAAAAAAATTTAGAACCATTTTCACAAAAAATTGCAGATATTTTTTCTCATTTTCGTGACACAAAAACAGTGACCCCGGTCATGCCGAACTATCGACATTCTGGACAGGCCTAAAAAAACATTTTAAAACCATTTTCACAAAAAATTGCAGATTTCTATTTTGTCCCTAAAAACGATGACTCCGATCATGCCGAAAAAGCGACATTCTGGACAGGTCTAAAAAAATTTTAGAACCATTTTCACCAAAAATTGCAGATTTTTTTTACTTCATTTTCGTGACACAAAAACAGTGACCCCGGTCATGCCGAACTAGCGACATTCTGGACAGGCCTAAAAAAACATTTTAAAACCATTTTCACAAAAATTGTAGATTTCTATTTTTGTCACCAAAAACGAATACTCCGATCATGCCGAACTAGCAACATTTTGGACAGGCCTAAAAAAAAAGCATTTTAGAACCATTTTCAAAAAAAATTGCAGATATTTTTTTTTCATTTTCGTGACACAAAAACAGTGACCCCGGTCATGCCGAACTATCGACATTCTGGACAGGCCTAAAAAAACATTTTAAAACCATTTTCACAAAAATTGCAGATTTCTATTTTGTCCCTAAAAACGATGACTCCGATCATGCCGAAAAGCGACATTCTGGACAGGCCTAAAAAAAAATTTTAGAACCATTTTCACAAAAAATTGCAGATATTTTTTTCTCATTTTCGTGACACAAAAACAGTGACCCCGGTCATGCCGAACTATCGACATTCTGGACAGGCCTAAAAAAACATTTTAAAACCATTTTCACAAAAATTGCAGATTTCTATTTTGTCCCTAAAAACGATGACTCCGATCATGCCGAAAAAGCGACATTCTGGACAGGCCTAAAAAATTTTTTTAGAACCATTTTCACAAAAAATTGCAGATATTTTTTTCTCATTTTCGTGACACAAAAACAGTGACCCCGGTCATGCCGAACTATCGACATTCTGGACAGGCCTAAAAAAAAACATTTTAAAACCATTTTCACAAAAAATTGCAGATTTCTATTTTGTCCCTAAAAACGTTGACTCCGATCATGCCGAAAAAGCGACATTCTGGACAGGCCTGAAAAAAATTTGTAGAACCATTTTCACAAAAAATTGCAGATTTTTTTTCTCATTTTCGTGACACAAAAACAGTGACCCCGGTCATGGCGAACTATCGTCATTCTGGACAGGCCTAAAAAAAAATTAAAAACATTTTCACAAAAATTACAGATATTTTTTTCTCATTTTCGTGACACAAAAACAGTGACCCCGGTCATGCCGAACTATCGACATTCTGGACAGGCCTAAAAAAAACATTTTAAAACCATTTTCACAAAAAATTGTAGATTTCTATTTTTGTCACCAAAAACGATGACTCCGATCATGCCGAACTAGTGACATTTTGGACAGGCCTAAAAAAAAAGCATTTTAGAACCATTTTCAAAAAAAAAGCTCAGAATTCTTTTTTTCATTTTTTGACACAAAAACAGTGACCCCGGTCATGCCGAACTATCGTCATTCTGGACAGGCCTAAAAAAAAAAATTAAAACCATTTTCACCAAAAATGGCTGATTTTTTTTCTTCAATTTTTGACACAAAAACAGTGACCCCGGTCATACCGAACTATCGACATTCTGGACATGCCTAAAAAACATTTTAAAACCATTTTCACAAAAAATTGCAGATTTCTATTTTGTCCCTAAAAACGATGACTCCGATCATGCCGAAAAGCGACATTCTGGACAGGCCTAAAAAAAAATGTAGAACCATTTTCACAAAAATTGCAGATATTTTTTTCTCATTTTCGTGACACAAAAACAATGCCGAACTGGGTCATGCCGAACAATCGTCATTCTGGACAGGCCTAAAAAATTTTTTTAAACCATCTTCACCAAAAATGGCAGATTTTTTTCTTCATTTTTGACACAAAAACAGTGACCCCGGTCATACCGAACTATCGACATTCTGGACATGCCTAAAAAAACATTTTAAAACCATTTTCACAAAAAATTGCAGATTTATATTTTGTCCCTAAAAACGATGACTCCGATCATGCCGAAAAAGCGACATTCTGGACAGGCCTAAAAAAAAAATGTAGAACCATTTTCACAAAAAATTGCAGATATTTTTTTCTCATTTTCGTGACACAAAAACAGTGACCCCGGTCATGCAGAACTATCGATATTCTGGACAGACCTAAAAAAAACATTTTAAAACCATTTTCACCAAAAATTGCAGATTTCTATTTTGTCCCTAAAAACGATGACTCCGATCATGCTGAAAAAGCGACATTCTGGACAGGTCTAAAAAAAATTTTAAAACCATTTTCACCAAAAATGGCTGATTTTTTTCTTCATTTTTGACACAAAAACAGTGACCCCGGTCATGCCAAACTAGCAACATTCTGGACAGGCCTAAAAAAAACATTTTAAAAACATTTTCACCAAAAATTGCAGATTTCTATTTTGTCCCTAAAAACGATGACTCCGATCATGCTGAAAAAGCGACATTCTGGACAGGTCTATATAAATTTTTTAAAACCATTTTCACCAAAAATGGCTGATTTTTTTTCTTCATTTTTTGACACAAAAACAATGACCCCGGTCATGCCAAACTAGCGACATTCTGGACAGGCCTAAAAAAAACATTTTAAAACCATTTTCACCAAAAATTGCAGATTTCTATTTTGTCCCTAAAAACGATGACTCCGATCATGCTGAAAAAGCGACATTCTGGACAGGTCTAAAAAAAAATGTTAAAACCATTTTCACCAAAAATTGCTGATTTTTTTTTCTTCATTTTCGTGACACAAAAACAGTGACCCCGGTCATGCCAAACTAGCGACATTCTGGACAGGCCTAAAAAAAACATTTTAAAACCATTTTCACTAAAAATTGTAGATTTCTATTTTTGTCACCAAAAACGAATACTCCGATCATGCCGAACTAGCGACATTTTGGACCTAGAACCATTTTCAAAAAAAAGCTCAGAATTATTTTTTTCATTTTTTGACACAAAAACAGTGACCCCGGTCATGCCGAACTATCGACATTCTGGACAGGCCTAAAAAAAACATTTTAAAACCATTTTCACAAAAAATTGTAGATTTCTATTTTTGTCACCAAAAACGATGACTCCGATCATGCCGAACTAGCGACATTTTGGACAGGCCTAAAAAAAAGCATTTTAGAACCATTTTCAAAAAAAAGCTCAGAATTCTTTTTTTCATTTTTTGACACAAAAACAGTGACCCCGGTCATGCCGAACTATCGACATTCTGGACAGGCCTAAAAAATTTTTTAGAACCATTTTCACAAAAAATTGCAGATTTTTTTTCTCATTTTCGTGACACAAAAACAGTGACCCCGGTCATGCCGAACTATCGTCATTCTGGACAGGCCTAAAAAAATTTTAAAAACCATTTTCACAAAAAATTACAGATATTTTTTTCTCATTTTCGTGACACAAAAACAGTGACCCCGGTCATGCCGAACTATCGACATTCTGGACAGGCCTAAAAAAAACATTTTAAAACCATTTTCACAAAAAATTGTAGATTTCTATTTTTGTCACCAAAAACGATGACTCCGATCATGCCGAACTAGCGACATTTTGGACAGGCCTAAAAAAAAGCATTTTAGAACCATTTTCAAAAAAAAGCTCAGAATTCTTTTTTCATTTTTTGACACAAAAACAGTGACCCCGGTCATGCCGAACTATCGTCATTCTGGACAGGCCTAAAAAAATTTTTTAAAACCATTTTCACCAAAAATGGCTGATTTTTTTTCTTCATTTTTTGACACAAAAACAGTGACCCCGGTCATACTGAACTATCGACATTCTGGACATGCCTAAAAAAACATTTTAAAACCATTTTCACAAAAATTGAGATTATTTTGTCCCTAAAAACGATGACTCAATCATGCTGAAAAAGCGACATTCTGGACAGGTCTAAAAAATTTTTAAAACCATTTTCACCAAAAATTGCTGATTTTTTTTTCTTCATTTTCGTGACACAAAAACAGTGACCCCGGTCATGCCAAACTAGCGACATTCTGGACAGGCCTAAAAAAAACATTTTAAAACCATTTTCACTAAAAATTGTAGATTTCTATTTTTGTCACCAAAAACGAATACTCCGATCATGCCGAACTAGCGACATTTTGGACAGGCCTAAAAAAAAAGCATTTTAGAACCATTTTCAAAAAAAAAGCTCAGAATTCTTTTTTTCATTTTTTACACAAAAACAGTGACCCCGGTCATGCCGAACTATCGACATTCTGGACAGGCCTAAAAAAACATTTTAAAACCATTTTCACAAAAAATTGCAGATTTCTATTTTGTCCCTAAAAACGATGACTCCGATCATGCCGAAAAAGCGACATTTTGGACAGGCCTAAAAAAAAGCATTTTAGAACCATTTTCAAAAAAAGCTCAGAATTCTTTTTTTCATTTTTTGACACAAAAACAGTGACCCCGGTCATGCCGAACTATCGACATTCTGGACAGGCCTAAAAAAATTTTTTAGAACCATTTTCACCAAAAATTGCAGATATTTTTTTTCATTTTCGTGACACAAAAACAGTGACCCCGGTCATGCCGAACTATCGACATTCTGGACAGGCCTAAAAAAACATTTTAAAACCATTTTCACAAAAAATTGCAGATATCTATTTTGTCCCTAAAAACGATGACTCCGATCATGCCGAACTAGCGACATTTTGGACAGGCCTAAAAAAAAAGCATTTTAGAACCATTTTCAAAAAAAAAGCTCAGAATTCTTTTTTTCATTTTTTGACACAAAAACAGTGACCCCGGTCATGCCGAACTATCGTCATTCTGGACAGGCCTAAAAAAAAAATTTAAAACCATTTTCACCAAAAATGGCTGATTTTTTTTCTTCATTTTTTGACACAAAAACAGTGACCCCGGTCATACCGAACTATCGACATTCTGGACATGCCTAAAAAAACATTTTAAAACCATTTTCACCAAAAATTGCTGATTTTTTTTTCTTCATTTTCGTGACACAAAAACAGTGACCCCGGTCATGCTAAACTAGCGACATTCTGGACAGGCCTAAAAAAAAACATTTTAAAACCATTTTCACTAAAAATTGTAGATTTCTATTTTTGTCACCAAAAACGAATACTCCGATCATGCCGAACTAGCGACATTTTGGACAGGCCAAAAAAAAAAGCATTTTAGAACCATTTTCAAAAAAAAAGCTCAGAATTCTTTTTTTCATTTTTTGACACAAAAACAGTGACCCCGGCCGGTCATGCCGAACTATCAACATTCTGGACAGGCCTAAAAAAAACATTTTAAAACCATTTTCACAAAAAATTGCAGATTTCTATTTTGTCCCTAAAAACGATGACTCCGATCATGCCGAAAAAGCGACATTCTGGACAGGCCTAAAAAAAAGCATTTTAGAACCATTTTCACAAAAAGCTCAGAATTCTTTTTTTCATTTTTGACACAAAAACAGTGACCCCGGTCATGCCGAACTATCGACATTCTGGACAGGCCTAAAAAAATTTTAGAACCATTTTCACAAAAAATTGCAGATATTTTTTTTCATTTTCGTGACACAAAAACAGTGACCCCGGTCATGCCGAACTATCGACATTCTGGACAGGCCTAAAAAAACATTTTAAAACCATTTTCACAAAAAATTGCAGATTTCTATTTTGTCCCTAAAAACGATGACTCCGATCATGCCGAAAAAGCGACATTCTGGACAGGCCTAAAAAAATTTTTAAAACCATTTTCACCAAAAATGGCTGATTTTTTTCTTCATTTTGTGACACAAAAACAGTGACCCCGGTCATGCCGAACTAGCGACATTCTGGACAGGCCTAAAAAAACATTTTAAAACCATTTTCACCAAAAATTGCAGATTTCTATTTTGTCGCTAAAAACGATGATTCCGATCATGCTGAAAAAGCGACATTCTGGACAGGCCTAAAAAAAATGTTAAAACCATTTTCACCAAAAATTGCTGATTTTTTTTCTTCATTTTCGTGACACAAAAACAGTGACCCCGGTCATGCCGAACTATCGACATTCTGGACAGGCCTAAAAAAACATTTAAAAACCATTTTCACTAAAAATTGTAGATTTCTATTTTTGTCACCAAAAACGAATACTCCGATCATGCCGAACTAGCGACATTTTGGACAGGCCTAAAAAAAAGCATTTTAGAACCATTTTCAAAAAAAAGCTCAGAATTATTTTTTTCATTTTTTCACACAAAAACAGTGACCCCGGTCATGCCGAACTATCGACATTCTGGACAGGCCTAAAAAAACATTTTAAAACCATTTTCACAAAAAATTGTAGATTTCTATTTTTGTCACCAAAAACGATGACTCCGATCATGCCGAACAAGCGACATTCTGGACAGGCCTAAAAAAAAGCATTTTAGAACCATTTTCAAAAAAAAGCTCAGAATTCTTTTTTCATTTTTTGACACAAAAACAGTGACCCCGGTCATGCCGAACTATCGACATTCTGGACAGGCCTAAAAAATTTTTTAGAACCATTTTCACAAAAAATTGCAGATTTTTTCTCATTTTCGTGACACAAAAACAGTGACTCCGGTCATGCCGAACTATCGTCATTCTGGACAGGCCTAAAAAATTTTTAAAACCATTTTCACAAAAAATTGCAGATATTTTTTTCTCATTTTCGTGACACAAAAACAGTGACCCCGGTCATGCCGAACTATCGACATTCTGGACAGGCCTAAAAAAACATTTTAAAACCATTTTCACAAAAATTGTAGATTTCTATTTTTGTCACCAAAAACGATGACTCCGATCATGCCGAACTAGCGACATTTTGGACAGGCCTAAAAAAAAAGCATTTTAGAACCATTTTCAAAAAAAAGCTCAGAATTCTTTTTTTCATTTTTTGACACAAAAACAGTGACCCCGGTCATGCCGAACTATCGTCATTCTGGACAGGCCTAAAAAATTTTTTTAAAACCATTTTCACCAAAAATGGCTGATTTTTTTCTTCATTTTTGTGACACAAAAACAGTGACCCCGGTCATACCGAACTATCGACATTCTGGACATGCCTAAAAAAACATTTTAAAACCATTTTCACAAAAAATTGCAGATTTCTATTTTGTCCCTAAAAACGATGACTCCGATCATGCTGAAAAAGCGACATTCTGGACAGGTCTAAAAAAATTTTTTAAAACCATTTTCACCAAAAATTGCTGATTTTTTTTTCTTCATTTTCGTGACACAAAAACAGTGACCCCGGTCATGCCAAACTAGCGACATTCTGGACAGGCCTAAAAAAAACATTTTAAAACCATTTTCACTAAAAATTGTAGATTTCTATTTTTGTCACCAAAAACGAATACTCCGATCATGCCGAACTAGCGACATTTTGGACAGGCCTAAAAAAAAGCATTTTAGAACCATTTTCAAAAAAAAGCTCAGAATTTTTTTTTTCATTTTTTACACAAAAACAGTGACCCCGGTCATGCCGAACTATCGACATTCTGGACAGGCCTAAAAAAACATTTTAAAACCATTTTCACAAAAATTGCAGATTTCTATTTTGTCCCTAAAAACGATGACTCCGATCATGCCGAAAAAAGCGACATTCTGGACAGGCCTAAAAAAAAGCATTTTAGAACCATTTTCAAAAAAAGCTCAGAATTCTTTTTTTCATTTTTTGACACAAAAACAGTGACCCCGGTCATGCCGAACTATCGACATTCTGGACAGGCCTAAAAAAATTTTTTAGAACCATTTTCACCAAAAATTGCAGATATTTTTTTCATTTTCGTGACACAAAAACAGTGACCCCGGTCATGCCGAACTATCGACATTCTGGACAGGCCTAAAAAAACATTTTAAAACCATTTTCACAAAAATTGCAGATATCTATTTTGTCCCTAAAAACGATGACTCCGATCATGCCGAACTAGCGACATTTTGGACAGGCCTAAAAAAAAGCATTTTAGAACCATTTTCAAAAAAAAAGCTCAGAATTCTTTTTTTCATTTTTTGACACAAAAACAGTGACCCCGGTCATGCCGAACTATCGTCATTCTGGACAGGCCTAAAAAAAATTTTAAAACCATTTTCACCAAAAATGGCTGATTTTTTTCTTCATTTTTGACACAAAAACAGTGACCCCGGTCATACCGAACTATCGACATTCTGGACAGGCCTAAAAAACATTTTAAAACCATTTTCACCAAAAATTGCTGATTTTTTTTCTTCATTTTCGTGACACAAAAACAGTGACCCCGGTCATGCTAAACTAGCGACATTCTGGACAGGCCTAAAAAAACATTTTAAAACCATTTTCACTAAAAATTGTAGATTTCTATTTTTGTCACCAAAAACGAATGACTCCGATCATGCCGAACTAGCGACATTTTGGACAGGCCAAAAAAAAAGCATTTTAGAACCATTTTCAAAAAAAAGCTCAGAATTCTTTTTTCATTTTTTGACACAAAAACAGTGACCCGGCCGGTCATGCCGAACTATCGACATTCTGGACAGGCCTAAAAAACATTTTAAAACCATTTTCACAAAAATTGCAGATTTCTATTTTGTCCCTAAAAACGATGACTCCGATCATGCCGAAAAAGCGACATTTTGGACAGGCCTAAAAAAAAGCATTTTAGAACCATTTTCAAAAAAGCTCAGAATTCTTTTTTCATTTTTTGACACAAAAACAGTGACCCCGGTCATGCCGAACTATCGACATTCTGGACAGGCCTAAAAAAATTTTAGAACCATTTTCACAAAAATTGCAGATATTTTTTTTCATTTTCGTGACACAAAAACAGTGACCCCGGTCATGCCGAACTATCGACATTCTGGACAGGCCTAAAAAAACATTTTAAAACCATTTTCACAAAAAATTGCAGATTTCTATTTTGTCCCTAAAAACGATGACTCCGATCATGCCGAAAAAGCGACATTCTGGACAGGCCTAAAAAAAAAATGTAGAACCATTTTCACAAAAAATTGCAGATATTTTTTTCTCATTTTCGTGACACAAAAACAGTGACCCCGGTCATGCCGAACTATCGACATTCTGGACAGGCCTAAAAAAACATTTTAAAACCATTTTCACAAAAATTGCAGATTTCTATTTTGTCCCTAAAAACGATGACTCCGATCATGCTGAAAAAGCGAAATTCTGGACAGGTCTAAAAAAAAATTTTAAAACCATTTTCACCAAAAATTGCTGATTTTTTTTACTTCATTTTCGTGACACAAAAACAGTGACCCCGGTCATGCCAAACTAGCGACATTCTGGACAGGCCTAAAAAAAACATTTTAAAACCATTTTCACAAAAAATTGTAGATTTCTATTTTTGTCACCAAAAACGAATACTCCGATCATGCCGAACTAGCGACATTTTGGACAGGCCTAAAAAAAAAGCATTTTAGAACCATTTTCAAAAAAAAGCTCAGAATTCTTTTTTTCATTTTTTGACACAAAAACAGTGACCCCGGTCATGCCGAACTATCGACATTCTGGACAGGCCTAAAAAAATTTTTAGAACCATTTTCACAAAAAATTGCAGATATTTTTTTTTCATTTTCGTGACACAAAAACAGTGACCCCGGTCATACCGAACTATCGACATTCTGGACATGCCTAAAAAAACATTTTAAAACCATTTTCACAAAAAATTGCAGATTTCTATTTTGTCCCTAAAAACGATGACTCCGATCATGCCGAAAAAGCGACATTCTGGACAGGCCTAAAAAAAAATGTAGAACCATTTTCACAAAAAATTGCAGATATTTTTTTCTCATTTTCGTGACACAAAAACAGTGACCCCGGTCATGCCGAACTATCGACATTCTGGACAGGCCTAAAAAAAACATTTTAAAACCATTTTCACAAAAATTGCAGATTTCTATTTTGTCCCTAAAAACGATGACTCCGATCATGCTGAAAAAGCGAAATTCTGGACAGGTCTAAAAAAAATTTTAAAACCATTTTCACCAAAAATTGCTGATTTTTTTTACTTCATTTTCGTGACACAAAAACAGTGACCCCGGTCATGCCGAACTAGCGACATTCTGGACAGGCCTAAAAAAAACATTTTAAAACCATTTTCACAAAAAATTGTAGATTTCTATTTTTGTCACCAAAAACGAATACTCCGATCATGCCGAACTAGCGACATTCTGGACAGGCCTAAAAAAAAGCATTTTAGAACCATTTTCAACAAAAAAGCTCAGAATTCTTTTTTCATTTTTTGACACAAAAACAGTGACCCCGGTCATGCCGAACTATCGACATTCTGGACAGGCCTAAAAGAACATTTTAAAACCATTTTCACAAAAAATTGCAGATTTCTATTTTGTCCCTAAAAACGATGACTCCGGTCATGCCGAAATAGCGACATTTTGGACAGGCCTAAAAAAAAGCATTTTAGAACCATTTTCAAAAAAAGCTCAGAATTCTTTTTTCATTTTTGACACAAAAACAGTGACCCCGGTCATGCCGAACTATCGACATTCTGGACAGGCCTAAAAAAGCATTTTAGAACCATTTTCACAAAAAATTGCAGATATTTTTTCATATTTTCGTGACACAAAAACAGTGACCCCGGTCATGCCGAACTATCGACATTCTGGACAGGCCTAAAAAAAATTTAAAACCATTTTCACCAAAAATTGCAGATTTCTATTTTGTCCCTAAAAACGCTGACTCCGATCATGCAGAAAAAGCGACATTCTGGACAGGTCTAAAAAAAATTTTTAAAACCATTTTCACCAAAAATTGCTGATTTTTTTTACTTCATTTTCGTGACACAAAAACAGTGACCCCGGTCATGCCAAACTAGCGACATTCTGGACAGGCCTAAAAAAAACATTTTAAAACCATTTTCACAAAAAATTGTAGATTTCTATTTTTGTCACCAAAAACGAATACTCCGATCATGCCGAACTAGCAACATTTTGGACAGGCCTAAAAAAAAAGCATTTTAGAACCATTTTCAAAAAAAGCTCAGAATTCTTTTTTTCATTTTTTGACACAAAAACAGTGACCCCGGTCATGCCGAACTATCGACATTCTGGACAGGCCTAAAAAAAATTTTTAGAACCATTTTCACAAAAAATTGCAGATATTTTTTTTTCATTTTCGTGACACAAAAACAGTGACCCCGGTCATGCCGAACTATCGACATTCTGGACAGGCCTAAAAAACATTTTAAAACCATTTTCACAAAAAATTGCAGATTTCTATTTTGTCCCTAAAAACGATGACTCCGATCATGCCGAAAAAGCGACATTCTGGACAGGCCTAAAAAAATTTTTAGAACCATTTTCACAAAAATTGCAGATATTTTTTTCATATTTTCGTGACACAAAAACAGTGACCCCGGTCATGCCGAACTATCGTCATTCTGGACAGGCCTAAAAAAATTTAAAACCATTTTCACCAAAAATTGCAGATTTCTATTTTGTCCCTAAAAACGCTGACTCCGATCATGCAGAAAAAGCGACATTCTGGACAGGCCTAAAAAAATTTTTAAAACCATTTTCACCAAAAATTGCTGATTTTTTTTCTTCATTTTCGTGACACAAAAACAGTGACCCCGGTCATGCCAAACTAGCGACATTCAGGACAGGCCTAAAAAAAACATTTTAAAACCATTTTCACAAAAAATTGTAGATTTCTATTTTTGTCACCAAAAACGATGACTCCGATCATGCCGAACTAGCGACATTTTGGACAGGCCTAAAAAAAAGCATTTTAGAACCATTTTCAAAAAAAAAGCTCAGAATTCTTTTTTTCATTTTTTTACACAAAAACAGTGACCCCGGTCATACCGAACTATCGACATTCTGGACATGCCTAAAAAAACATTTTAAAACCATTTTCACAAAAAATTGCAGATTTCTATTTTGTCCCTAAAAACGATGACTCCGATCATGCCGAAAAAGCGACATTCTGGACAGGCCTAAAAAAAAAATGTAGAACCATTTTCACAAAAAATTGCAGATATTTTTTTCGCATTTTCGTGACACAAAAACAGTGACCCCGGTCATGCCGAACTATCGACATTCTGGACAGGCCTAAAAAAACCATTTTAAAACCATTTTCACCAAAAATTGCAGATTTCTATTTTGTCCCTAAAAACGCTGACTCCGATCATGCAGAAAAAGCGACATTCTGGACAGGTCTAAAAAAATTTTTTAAAACCATTTTCACCAAAAATTGCTGATTTTTTTTTCTTCATTTTCGTGACACAAAAACAGTGACCCCGGTCATACCGAACTATCGACATTCTGGACATGCCTAAAAAAAACATTTTAAAACCATTTCCACAAAAAATTGCAGATTTCTATTTTGTCCCTAAAAACGATGACTCCGATCATGCCGAAAAAGCGACATTCTGGACAGGCCTAAAAAAAAAATGTAGAACCATTTTCACAAAAAATTGCAGATATTTTTTTCTCATTTTCGTGACACAAAAACAGTGACCCCGGTCATGCCGAACTATCGACATTCTGGACAGGCCTAAAAAAACATTTTAAAACCATTTTCACAAAAAATTGCAGATTTCTATTTTGTCCCTAAAAACGATGACTCCGATCATGCTGAAAAAGCGAAATTCTGGACAGGTCTAAAAAAAATTTTAAAACCATTTTCACCAAAAATTGCTGATTTTTTTACTTCATTTTCGTGACACAAAAACAGTGACCCCGGTCATGCCAAACTAGCGACATTCTGGACAGGCCTAAAAAAACATTTTAAAACCATTTTCACAAAAATTGTAGATTTCTATTTTTGTCACCAAAAACGAATACTCCGATCATGCCGAACTAGCAACATTTTGGACAGGCCTAAAAAAAAGCATTTTAGAACCATTTTCAAAAAAAAGCTCAGAATTCTTTTTTTCATTTTTTGACACAAAAACAGTGACCCCGGTCATGCCGAACTATCGACATTCTGGACAGGCCTAAAAAAAATTTTTAGAACCATTTTCACAAAAAATTGCAGATATTTTTTTTCATTTTCGTGACACAAAAACAGTGACCCCGGTCATACCGAACTATCGACATTCTGGACATGCCTAAAAAAACATTTTAAAACCATTTTCACAAAAAATTGCAGATTTCTATTTTGTCCCTAAAAACGATGACTCCGATCATGCCGAAAAAGCGACATTCTGGACAGGCCTAAAAAAAAAATGTAGAACCATTTTCACAAAAAATTGCAGATATTTTTTTCTCATTTTCGTGACACAAAAACAGTGACCCCGGTCATGCCGAACTATCGACATTCTGGACAGACCTAAAAAAAACATTTTAAAACCATTTTCACAAAAAATTGCAGATTTCTATTTTGTCCCTAAAAACGATGACTCCGATCATGCTGAAAAAGCGAAATTCTGGACAGGTCTAAAAAAAATTTTTAAAACCATTTTCACCAAAAATTGCAGATTTTTTTTACTTCATTTTCGTGACACAAAAACAGTGACCCCGGTCATGCCAAACTAGCGACATTCTGGACAGGCCTAAAAAAAACATTTTAAAACCATTTTCACAAAAAATTGTAGATTTCTATTTTTGTCACCAAAAACGAATACTCCGATCATGCCGAACTAGCAACATTTTGGACAGGCCTAAAAAAAAAGCATTTTAGAACCATTTTCAAAAAAAAAGCTCAGAATTCTTTTTTTCATTTTTTGACACAAAAACAGTGACCCCGGTCATGCCGAACTATCGACATTCTGGACAGGCCTAAAAAAAATTTAAAACCATTTTCACCAAAAATTGCAGATTTCTATTTTGTCCCTAAAAACGATGACTCGATCATGCCGAAAAAGCGACATTCTGGACAGGTCTAAAAAAAATTTTAGAACCATTTTCACCAAAAATTGCTGATTTTTTTCTTCATTTTCGTGACACAAAAACAGTGACCCCGGTCATGCCAAACTAGCGACATTCTGGACAGGCCTAAAAAAACATTTTAAAACCATTTTCACAAAAATTGTAGATTTCTATTTTTGTCACCAAAAACGATGACTCCGATCATGCCGAACTAGCGACATTTTGGACAGGCCTAAAAAAAAGCATTTTAGAACCATTTTCAAAAAAAAGCTCAGAATTCTTTTTTCATTTTTTGACACAAAAACAGTGACCCCGGTCATGCCGAACTATCGACATTCTGGACAGGCCTAAAAAAACATTTTAAAACCATTTTCACAAAAAATTGCAGATTTCTATTTTGTCCCTAAAAACGATGACTCCGATCATGCCGAAAAAGCGACATTCTGGACAGGCCTAAAAAAAAAATGTAGAACCATTTTCACAAAAAATTGCATATATTTTTTTCGCATTTTCGTGACACAAAAACAGTGACCCCGGTCATGCCGAACTATCGACATTCTGGACAGGCCTAAAAAAACATTTTAAAACCATTTTCACCAAAAATTGCAGATTTCTATTTTGTCCCTAAAAACGCTGACTCCGATCATGCAGAAAAAGCGGACATTCTGGACAGGTCTAAAAAAAATTTTTAAAACCATTTTCACCAAAAATTGCTGATTTTTTTTTCTTCATTTTCGTGACACAAAAACAGTGACCCCGGTCATGCCAAACTAGCGACATTCTGGACAGGCCTAAAAAAAACATTTTAAAACCATTTTCACTAAAAATTGTAGATTTCTATTTTGTCCCTAAAAACGATGACTCCGATCATGCCGAACAAGCGACATTTTGGACAGGCCTAAAAAAAAGCATTTTAGAACCATTTTCACAAAAAATTGCAGATATTTTTTTTTCATTTTCGTGACACAAAAACAGTGACCCCGGTCATGCCGAACTATCGACATTCTGGACAGGCCTAAAAATTTTTAAAACCATTTTCACCAAAAATGGCTGACTTTTTTTTCTTCATTTTCGTGACACAAAAACAGTGACCCCGGTCATACCGAACTATCGACATTCTGGACATGCCTAAAAAAACATTTTAAAACCATTTTCACAAAAAATTGCAGATTTCTATTTTGTCCCTAAAAACGATGAGTCCGATCATGCTGAAAAAGCGACATTCTGGACAGGCCTAAAAAAAATTTTTAAAACCATTTTCACCAAAAATTGCTGATTTTTTTTTCTTCATTTTCGTGACACAAAAACAGTGACCCCGGTCATGCCAAACTAGCGACATTCTGGACAGGCCTAAAAAAAACATTTTAAAACCATTTTCACTAAAAATTGTAGATTTCTATTTTTGTCACCAAAAACGAATACTCCGATCATGCCGAACTAGCGACATTTTGGACAGGCCTAAAAAAAAGCATTTTAGAACCATTTTCAAAAAAAAAGCTCAGAATTCTTTTTTTCATTTTTTGACACAAAAACAGTGACCCCGGTCATGCCGAACTATCGACATTCTGGACAGGCCTAAAAAAAACATTTTAAAACCATTTTCACAAAAAATTGCAGATTTCTATTTTGTCCCTAAAAACGATGACTCCGATCATGCCGAAAAAGCGACATTTTGGACAGGCCTAAAAAAAAGCATTTTAGAACCATTTTCAAAAAAAGCTCAGAATTCTTTTTTTCATTTTTTGACACAAAAACAGTGACCCCGGTCATGCCGAACTATCGACATTCTGGACAGGCCTAAAAAAATTTTTTAGAACCATTTTCACAAAAAATTGCAGATATTTTTTTTTCATTTTCGTGACACAAAAACAGTGACCCCGGTCATGCCGAACTATCGACATTCTGGACAGGCCTAAAAAAACATTTTAAAACCATTTTCACAAAAAATTGCAGATTTCTATTTTGTCCCTAAAAACGATGACTCCGATCATGCCGAAAAAGCGACATTCTGGACAGGCGTAAAAAAATTTTTAGAACCATTTTCACAAAAAATTGCAGATATTTTTTTCATATTTTCGTGACACAAAAACAGTGACCCCGGTCATGCCGAACTATCGTCATTCTGGACAGGCCTAAAAAAAAATTTTAAAACCATTTTCACCAAAAATTGCAGATTTCTATTTTGTCCCTAAAAACGCTGACTCCGATCATGCAGAAAAAGCGACATTCTGGACAGGTCTAAAAAAATTTTTAAAACCATTTTCACCAAAAATTGCTGATTTTTTTTCTTCATTTTCGTGACACAAAAACAGTGACCCCGGTCATGCCAAACTAGCGACATTCTGGACAGGCCTAAAAAAAACATTTTAAAACCATTTTCACAAAAAATTGTAGATTTCTATTTTTGTCACCAAAAACGATGACTCCGATCATGCCGAACTAGCGACATTTTGGACAGGCCTAAAAAAAAGCATTTTAGAACCATTTTCAAAAAAAAGCTCAGAATTCTTTTTTTCATTTTTTACACAAAAACAGTGACCCCGGTCATACCGAACTATCGACATTCTGGACATGCCTAAAAAAACATTTTAAAACCATTTTCACAAAAAATTGCAGATTTCTATTTTGTCCCTAAATACGATGACTCCGATCATGCCGAAAAAGCGACATTCTGGACAGGCCTAAAAAAAATGTAGAACCATTTTCACAAAAAATTGCAGATATTTTTTTCTCATTTTCGTGACACAAAAACAGTGACCCCGGTCATGCCGAACTATCGACATTCTGGACAGGCCTAAAAAAACATTTTAAAACCATTTTCAACAAAAATTGCAGATTTCTATTTTGTCCCTAAAAACGATGACTCCGATCATGCCGAAAAAGCGACATTCTGGACAGGCCTAAAAAAAAATTTAGAACCATTTTCACCAAAAATTGCTGATTTTTTTTCTTCATTTTCGTGACACAAAAACAGTGACCCCGGTCATGCCAAACTAGCGACATTCTGGACAGGCCTAAAAAAACATTTTAAAACCATTTTCACTAAAAATTGTAGATTTCTATTTTTGTCACCAAAAACGAATACTCCGATCATGCCGAACTAGCGACATTTTGGACAGGCCTAAAAAAAAGCATTTTAGAACCATTTTCAAAAAAAAGCTCAGAATTCTTTTTTCATTTTTTGACACAAAAACAGTGACCCCGGTCATGCCGAACTATCGACATTCTGGACAGGCCTAAAAAAACATTTTAAAACCATTTTCACAAAAAATTGTATATTTCTATTTTTGTCACCAAAAAACGATGACTCCGATCATGCCGAAAAAGCGACATTTTGGACAGGCCTAAAAAAAAGCATTTTAGAACCATTTTCAAAAAAAGGCTCAGAATTATTTTTTTCATTTTTTGACACAAAAACAGTGACCCCGGTCATGCCGAACTATCGACATTCTGGACAGGCCTAAAAAAACATTTTAAAACCATTTTCACCAAAAATTGCAGATTTCTATTTTGTCCCTAAAAACGCTGACTCCGATCATGCAGAAAAAGCGACATTCTGGACAGGTCTAAAAAAATTTTTAAAACCATTTTCACCAAAAATTGCTGATTTTTTTTTCTTCATTTTCGTGACACAAAAACAGTGACCCCGGTCATGCCAAACTAGCGACATTCAGGACAGGCCTAAAAAAAACATTTTAAAACCATTTTCACAAAAAATTGTAGATTTCTATTTTTGTCACCAAAAACGATGACTCCGATCATGCCGAACTAGCGACATTTTGGACAGGCCTAAAAAAAAAGCATTTTAGAACCATTTTCAAAAAAAAGCTCAGAATTCTTTTTTTCATTTTTTGACACAAAAACAGTGACCCCGGTCATACCGAACTATCGACATTCTGGACATGCCTAAAAAAACATTTTAAAACCATTTTCACAAAAAATTGCAGATTTCTATTTTGTCCCTAAAAACGATGACTCCGATCATGCCGAAAAAGCGACATTCTGGACAGGCCTAAAAAAAAAATGTAGAACCATTTTCACAAAAAATTGCAGATATTTTTTTGCATTTTCGTGACACAAAAACAGTGACCCCGGTCATGCCGAACTATCGACATTCTGGACAGGCCTAAAAAAAACATTTTAAAACCATTTTCACCAAAAATTGCAGATTTCTATTTTGTCCCTAAAAACGCTGACTCCGATCATGCAGAAAAAGCGACATTCTGGACAGGTCTAAAAAAAATTTTTAAAACCATTTTCACCAAAAATTGCTGATTTTTTTTTCTTCATTTTCGTGACACAAAAACAGTGACCCCGGTCATACCGAACTATCGACATTCTGGACATGCCTAAAAAAACATTTTAAAACCATTTTCACAAAAAATTGCAGATTTCTATTTTGTCCCTAAAAACGATGACTCCGATCATGCCGAAAAAGCGACATTCTGGACAGGCCTAAAAAAAAAATGTAGAACCATTTTCACAAAAAATTGCAGATATTTTTTTCTCATTTTCGTGACACAAAAACAGTGACCCCGGTCATGCCGAACTATCGACATTCTGGACAGGCCTAAAAAAACATTTTAAAACCATTTTCACAAAAAATTGCAGATTTCTATTTTGTCCCTAAAAACGATGACTCCGATCATGCTGAAAAAGCGAAATTCTGGACAGGTCTAAAAAAAATTTTAAAACCATTTTCACCAAAAATTGCTGATTTTTTTACTTCATTTTCGTGACACAAAAACAGTGACCCCGGTCATGCCAAACTAGCGACATTCTGGACAGGCCTAAAAAAACATTTTAAAACCATTTTCACAAAAATTGTAGATTTCTATTTTGTCACCAAAAACGAATACTCCGATCATGCCGAACTAGCGACATTTTGGACAGGCCTAAAAAAAAGCATTTTAGAACCATTTTCAAAAAAGCTCAGAATTCTTTTTTCATTTTTTGACACAAAAACAGTGACCCCGGTCATGCCGAACTATCGACATTCTGGACAGGCCTAAAAAAATTTTTAGAACCATTTTCACAAAAAATTGCAGATATTTTTTTTTCATTTTCGTGACACAAAAACAGTGACCCCGGTCATACCGAACTATCGACATTCTGGACATGCCTAAAAAAAACATTTTAAAACCATTTTCACAAAAAATTGCAGATTTCTATTTTGTCCCTAAAAACGATGACTCCGATCATGCCGAAAAAGCGACATTCTGGACAGGCCTAAAAAAAAATGTAGAACCATTTTCACAAAAAATTGCAGATATTTTTTTCTCATTTTCGTGACACAAAAACAGTGACCCCGGTCATGCCGAACTATCGACATTCTGGACAGGCCTAAAAAAACATTTTAAAACCATTTTCACAAAAAATTGCAGATTTCTATTTTGTCCCTAAAAACGATGACTCCGATCATGCTGAAAAAGCGAAATTCTGGACAGGTCTAAAAAAAATTTTAAAACCATTTTCACCAAAAATTGCTGATTTTTTTACTTCATTTTCGTGACACAAAAACAGTGACCCCGGTCATGCCGAACTAGCGACATTCTGGACAGGCCTAAAAAAACATTTTAAAACCATTTTCACAAAAATTGTAGATTTCTATTTTTGTCACCAAAAACGAATACTCCGATCATGCCGAACTAGCGACATTTTGGACAGGCCTAAAAAAAAGCATTTTAGAACCATTTTCAAAAAAAAAGCTCAGAATTCTTTTTTTCATTTTTTGACACAAAAACAGTGACCCGGTCATGCCGAACTATCGACATTCTGGACAGGCCTAAAAAGAACATTTTAAAACCATTTTCACAAAAAATTGCAGATTTCTATTTTGTCCCTAAAAACGATGACTCCGATCATGCCGAAAAAGCGACATTTTGGACAGGCCTAAAAAAAAAGCATTTTAGAACCATTTTCAAAAAAAGCTCAGAATTATCTTTTTCATTTTTTGACACAAAAACAGTGACCCCGGTCATGCCGAACTATCGACATTCTGGACAGGCCTAAAAAAGCAATTTTAGAACCATTTTCACAAAAAATTGCAGATATTTTTTTCATATTTTCGTGACACAAAAACAGTGACCCCGGTCATGCCGAACTATCGTCATTCTGGACAGGCCTAAAAAAAAAATTTAAAACCATTTTCACCAAAAATTGCAGATTTCTATTTTGTCCCTAAAAACGCTGACTCCGATCATGCAGAAAAAGCGACATTCTGGACAGGTCTAAAAAAAATTTTAAAACCATTTTCACCAAAAATTGCTGATTTTTTTTACTTCATTTTCGTGACACAAAAACAGTGACCCCGGTCATGCCAAACTAGCGACATTCTGGACAGGCCTAAAAAAAACATTTTAAAACCATTTTCACAAAAAATTGTAGATTTCTATTTTTGTCACCAAAAACGAATACTCCGATCATGCCGAACTAGCGACATTTTGGACAGGCCTAAAAAAAAGCATTTTAGAACCATTTTCAAAAAAAAGCTCAGAATTCTTTTTTTCATTTTTTGACACAAAAACAGTGACCCCGGTCATGCCGAACTATCGACATTCTGGACAGGCCTAAAAAAATTTTTAGAACCATTTTCACAAAAAATTGCAGATATTTTTTTTTCATTTTCGTGACACAAAAACAGTGACCCCGGTCATGCCGAACTATCGACATTCTGGACAGGCCTAAAAAAACATTTTAAAACCATTTTCACAAAAAATTGCAGATTTCTATTTTGTCCCTAAAAACGATGACTCCGATCATGCCGAAAAAGCGACATTCTGGACAGGCGTAAAAAAATTTTTTAGAACCATTTTCACAAAAAATTGCAGATATTTTTTTCATATTTTCGTGACACAAAAACAGTGACCCCGGTCATGCCGAACTATCGACATTCTGGACAGGCCTAAAAAAAATTTTAAAACCATTTTCACCAAAAATTGCAGATTTCTATTTTGTCCCTAAAAACGCTGACTCCGATCATGCCGAAAAAGCGACATTCTGGACAGGTCTAAAAAAAAATTTTAAAACCATTTTCACCAAAAATTGCTGATTTTTTTTTCTTCATTTTCGTGACACAAAAACAGTGACCCCGGTCATGCCAAACTAGCGACATTCAGGACAGGCCTAAAAAAAACATTTTAAAACCATTTTCACAAAAATTGTAGATTTCTATTTTGTCACCAAAAACGATGACTCCGATCATGCCGAACTAGCGACATTTTGGACAGGCCTAAAAAAAAAGCATTTTAGAACCATTTTCAAAAAAAAAGCTCAGAATTCTTTTTTTCATTTTTTTACACAAAAACAGTGACCCCGGTCATACCGAACTATCGACATTCTGGACAGGCCTAAAAAAACATTTTAAAACCATTTTCACAAAAAATTGCAGATTTCTATTTTGTCCCTAAAAACGATGACTCCGATCATGCCGAAAAAGCGACATTCTGGACAGGCCTAAAAAAAAAATGTAGAACCATTTTCACAAAAAATTGCAGATATTTTTTTCTCATTTTCGTGACACAAAAACAGTGACCCCGGTCATGCCGAACTATCGACATTCTGGACAGGCCTAAAAAAAACATTTTAAAACCATTTTCACCAAAAATTGCAGATTTCTATTTTGTCCCTAAAAACGCTGACTCCGATCATGCAGAAAAAGCGACATTCTGGACAGGTCTAAAAAATTTTTAAAACCATTTTCACCAAAAATTGCTGATTTTTTTTCTTCATTTTCGTGACACGAAAACAGTGACCCCGGTCATACCGAACTATCGACATTCTGGACATGCCTAAAAAAACATTTTAAAACCATTTTCACAAAAAATTGCAGATTTCTATTTTGTCCCTAAAAACGATGACTCCGATCATGCCGAAAAAGCGACATTCTGGACAGGCCTAAAAAAAAAATGTAGAACCATTTTCACAAAAAATTGCAGATATTTTTTTCTCATTTTCGTGACACAAAAACAGTGACCCCGGTCATGCCGAACTATCGACATTCTGGACAGGCCTAAAAAAACATTTTAAAACCATTTTCACAAAAATTGCAGATTTCTATTTTGTCCCTAAAAACGATGACTCCGATCATGCTGAAAAAGCGAAATTCTGGACAGGTCTAAAAAAAAATTTTAAAACCATTTTCACCAAAAATTGCTGATTTTTTTTACTTCATTTTCGTGACACAAAAACAGTGACCCCGGTCATGCCGAACTAGCGACATTCTGGACAGGCCTAAAAAAACATTTTAAAACCATTTTCACAAAAATTGTAGATTTCTATTTTTGTCACCAAAAACGAATACTCCGATCATGCCGAACTAGCGACATTTTGGACAGGCCTAAAAAAAAGCATTTTAGAACCATTTTCAAAAAAAGCTCAGAATTCTTTTTTCATTTTTTGACACAAAAACAGTGACCCCGGTCATGCCGAACTATCGACATTCTGGACAGGCCTAAAAAAATTTTTAGAACCATTTTCACAAAAAATTGCAGATATTTTTTTCATTTTCGTGACACAAAAACAGTGACCCCGGTCATGCCGAACTATCGACATTCTGGACAGGCCTAAAAAAACATTTTAAAACCATTTCCACAAAAAATTGCAGATTTCTATTTTGTCCCTAAAAACGATGACTCCGATCATGCCGAAAAAGCGACATTCTGGACAGGCCTAAAAAAAAATGTAGAACCATTTTCACAAAAAATTGCAGATATTTTTTTCTCATTTTCGTGACACAAAAACAGTGACCCCGGTCATGCCGAACTATCGACATTCTGGACAGGCCTAAAAAAAACATTTTAAAACCATTTTCACAAAAAATTGCAGATTTCTATTTTGTCCCTAAAAACGATGACTCCGATCATGCCGAAAAAGCGATATTCTGGACAGGTCTAAAAAAAAATTTTAAAACCATTTTCACCAAAAATTGCAGATTTTTTTTTCTTCATTTTCGTGACACAAAAACAGTGACCCCGGTCATGCCGAACTAGCGACATTCTGGACAGGCCTAAAAAAAACATTTTAAAACCATTTTCACAAAAAATTGTAGATTTCTATTTTTGTCACCAAAAACGAATACTCCGATCATGCCGAACTAGCGACATTTTGGACAGGCCAAAAAAAAGCATTTTAGAACCATTTTCAAAAAAAAGCTCAGAATTCTTTTTTTCATTTTTTGACACAAAAACAGTGACCCCGGTCATGCCGAACTATCGTCATTCTGGACAGGCCTAAAAAAACATGTAAAACCATTTTCACCAAAAATTGCAGATTTCTATTTTGTCCCTAAAAACGATGACTCCGATCATGCCGAAAAAGCGACATTCTGGACAGGCCTAAAAAAAATTTTAAAACCATTTTCACCAAAAATTGCTGATTTTTTTCTTCATTTTCGTGACACAAAAACAGTGACCCCGGTCATGCCGAACTAGCGACATTCTGGACAGGCCTAAAAAAAACATTTTAAAACCATTTTCACAAAAAATTGTAGATTTCTATTTTTGTCACCAAAAACGATGACTCCGATCATGCCGAACTAGCGACATTTTGGACAGGCCTAAAAAAAAAGCATTTTAGAACCATTTTCAAAAAAAAGCTCAGAATTCTTTTTTTCATTTTTTACACAAAAACAGTGACCCCGGTCATGCCGAACTATCGACATTCTGGACAGGCCTAAAAAAACATTTTAAAACCATTTTCACAAAAATTGCAGATTTCTATTTTGTCCCTAAAAACGATGACTCCGATCATGCCGAAAAAGCGACATTCTGGACAGGCCTAAAAAAAAAATGTAGAACCATTTTCACAAAAAATTGCATATATTTTTTTCTCATTTTCGTGACACAAAAACAGTGACCCCGGTCATGCCGAACTATCGACATTCTGGACAGGCCTAAAAAAACATTTTAAAACCATTTTCACCAAAAATTGCAGATTTCTATTTTGTCCCTAAAAACGCTGACTCCGATCATGCAGAAAAAGCGGACATTCTGGACAGGTCTAAAAAAAATTTTTAAAACCATTTTCACCAAAAATTGCTGATTTTTTTTTCTTCATTTTCGTGACACAAAAACAGTGACCCCGGTCATGCCAAACTAGCGACATTCTGGACAGGCCTAAAAAAAACATTTTAAAACCATTTTCACTAAAAATTGTAGATTTCTATTTTGTCCCTAAAAACGATGACTCCGATCATGCCGAAAAAGCGACATTTTGGACAGGCCTAAAAAAAAAGCATTTTAGAACCATTTTCACAAAAAATTGCAGATATTTTTTTTTCATTTTCGTGACACAAAAACAGTGACCCCGGTCATGCCGAACTATCGTCATTCTGGACAGGCCTAAAAATTTTTTTTTAAACCATTTTCACCAAAAATGGCTGATTTTTTTTCTTCATTTTTTGACACAAAAACAGTGACCCCGGTCATACCGAACTATCGACATTCTGGACATGCCTAAAAAAACATTTTAAAACCATTTTCACAAAAAATTGCAGATTTCTATTTTGTCCCTAAAAACGATGAGTCCAATCATGCTGAAAAAGCGACATTCTGGACAGGTCTAAAAAAATTTTTAAAACCATTTTCACCAAAAATTGCTGATTTTTTTTCTTCATTTTCGTGACACAAAAACAGTGACCCCGGTCATGCCGAACTAGCGACATTCTGGACAGGCCTAAAAAAAACATTTTAAAACCATTTTCACTAAAAATTGTAGATTTCTATTTTTGTCACCAAAAACGAATACTCCGATCATGCCGAACTAGCGACATTTTGGACAGGCCTAAAAAAAAGCATTTTAGAACCATTTTCAAAAAAAAAGCTCAGAATTCTTTTTTTCATTTTTTGACACAAAAACAGTGACCCCGGCCGGTCATGCCGAACTATCAACATTCTGGACAGGCCTAAAAAAAACATTTTAAAACCATTTTCACAAAAAATTGCAGATTTCTATTTTGTCCCTAAAAACGATGACTCCGATCATGCCGAAAAAGCGACATTTTGGACAGGCCTAAAAAAAAGCATTTTAGAACCATTTTCAAAAAAAGCTCAGAATTCTTTTTTTCATTTTTTGACACAAAAACAGTGACCCCGGTCATGCCGAACTATCGACATTCTGGACAGGCCTAAAAAAAATTTTTAGAACCATTTTCACAAAAAATTGCAGATATTTTTTTTTCATTTTCGTGACACAAAAACAGTGACCCCGGTCATGCCGAACTATCGACATTCTGGACAGGCCTAAAAAAACATTTTAAAACCATTTTCACAAAAAATTGCAGATTTCTATTTTGTCCCTAAAAACGATGACTCCGATCATGCCGAAAAAGCGACATTCTGGACAGGCGTAAAAAAATTTTTTAGAACCATTTTCACAAAAAATTGCAGATATTTTTTTCATATTTTCGTGACACAAAAACAGTGACCCCGGTCATGCCGAACTATCGACATTCTGGACAGGCCTAAAAAAAAAATTTAAAACCATTTTCACCAAAAATTGCAGATTTCTATTTTGTCCCTAAAAACGCTGACTCCGATCATGCAGAAAAAGCGACATTCTGGACAGGTCTAAAAAAATTTTTAAAACCATTTTCACCAAAAATTGCTGATTTTTTTTTCTTCATTTTCGTGACACAAAAACAGTGACCCCGGTCATGCCAAACTAGCGACATTCTGGACAGGCCTAAAAAAACATTTTAAAACCATTTTCACAAAAAATTGTAGATTTCTATTTTTGTCACCAAAAACGATGACTCGATCATGCCGAACTAGCGACATTTTGGACAGGCCTAAAAAAAAAGCATTTTAGAACCATTTTCAAAAAAAAGCTCAGAATTCTTTTTTTCATTTTTTTACACAAAAACAGTGACCCCGGTCATACCGAACTATCGACATTCTGGACATGCCTAAAAAACATTTTAAAACCATTTTCACAAAAAATTGCAGATTTCTATTTTGTCCCTAAATACGATGACTCCGATCATGCCGAAAAAGCGACATTCTGGACAGGCCTAAAAAAAAAATGTAGAACCATTTTCACAAAAAATTGCAGATATTTTTTTCGCATTTTCGTGACACAAAAACAGTGACCCCGGTCATGCCGAACTATCGACATTCTGGACAGGCCTAAAAAAACCATTTTAAAACCATTTTCAACAAAAATTGCAGATTTCTATTTTGTCCCTAAAAACGATGACTCCGATCATGCCGAAAAAGCGACATTCTGGACAGGCCTAAAAAAAAAATTTAGAACCATTTTCACCAAAAATTGCTGATTTTTTTTTCTTCATTTTCGTGACACAAAAACAGTGACCCCGGTCATGCCAAACTAGCGACATTCTGGACAGGCCTAAAAAAAACATTTTAAAACCATTTTCACTAAAAATTGTAGATTTCTATTTTTGTCACCAAAAACGAATACTCCGATCATGCCGAACTAGCGACATTTTGGACAGGCCTAAAAAAAAAGCATTTTAGAACCATTTTCAAAAAAAAAGCTCAGAATTCTTTTTTTCATTTTTTGACACAAAAACAGTGACCCCGGTCATGCTGAACTATCGACATTCTGGACAGGCCTAAAAAAAACGTTTTAAAACCATTTTCACAAAAAATTGCAGATTTCTATTTTGTCCCTAAAAACGATGACTCCGATCATGCCGAAAAAGCGACATTTTGGACAGGCCTAAAAAAAAAGCATTTTAGAACCATTTTCAAAAAAAGCTCAGAATTATTTTTTTCATTTTTTGACACAAAAACAGTGACCCCGGTCATGCCGAACTATCGACATTCTGGACAGGCCTAAAAAACATTTTAAAACCATTTTCACAAAAAATTGCAGATTTCTATTTTGTCCCTAAAAACGATGACTCCGATCATGCCGAAAAAGCGACATTCTGGACAGACCTAAAAAAATTTTTTAGAACCATTTTCACAAAAAATTGCAGATATTTTTTTCTCATTTTCGTGACACAAAAACAGTGACCCCGGTCATGCCGAACTATCGACATTCTGGACAGGCCTAAAAAAACATTTTAAAACCATTTTCACAAAAAATTGTAGATTTCTATTTTTGTCACCAAAAACGATGACTCCGATCATGCCGAACTAGCGACATTTTGGACAGGCCTAAAAAAAAAGCATTTTAGAACCATTTTCAAAAAAAAGCTCAGAATTCTTTTTTTCATTTTTTGACACAAAAACAGTGACCCCGGTCATACCGAACTATCGACATTCTGGACATGCCTAAAAAAACATTTTAAAAACATTTTCACAAAAAATTGCAGATTTCTATTTTGTCCCTAAAAACGATGACTCCGATCATGCCCAAAAAGCGACATTCTGGACAGGCCTAAAAAAAAATGTAGAACCATTTTCACAAAAAATTGCAGATATTTTTTTCTCATTTTCGTGACACAAAAACAGTGACCCCGGTCATGCCGAACTATCGACATTCTGGACAGGCCTAAAAAAACATTTTAAAACCATTTTCACAAAAAATTGCAGATTTCTATTTTGTCCCTAAAAACGATGACTCCGATCATGCCGAAAAAGCGACATTCTGGACAGGTCTAAAAAAATTTTTTTAAACATTTTCACCAAAAATTGCTGATTTTTTTTCTTCATTTTCGTGACACAAAAACAGTGACCCCGGTCATGCCGAACTAGCGACATTCTGGACAGGCCTAAAAAAACATTTTAAAACCATTTTCACAAAAAATTGTAGATTTCTATTTTTGTCACCAAAAACGATGACTCCGATCATGCCGAACTAGCGACATTTTGGACAGGCCTAAAAAAAATTTTTAGAACCATTTTCACAAAAAATTGCCGATATTTTTTTTTTAAATTCGTGACACAAAAACAGTGACCCCGGTCATGCCGAACTATCGACATTCTGGACAGGCCTAAAAAAAACATTTTAAAACCATTTTCACAAAAAATTGCAGATTTCTATTTTGTCCCTAAAAACGATGACTCCGATCATGCCGAAAAGCGACATTCTGGACAGGCCTAAAAAAATTTTTTTAAAACCATTTTCACCAAAAATGGCTGATTTTTTTTTCTTCATTTTTTGACACAAAAAAAGTGACCCCGGTCATACCGAACTATCGATATATGCATATTCTAGTTACTGGGTAGGATTAGTAACCAGAACTAGCGACATTTTGGACAGGCCTAAAAAAAAAGCATTTTAGAACCATTTTCAAAAAAAAAGCTCAGAATGCTTTTTTTCATTTTTTGACACAAAAACAGTGACCCCGGTCATGCCGAACTATCGACATTATGGACAGGCCTAAAAAAAACATTTTAAAACCATTTTCACAAAAAATTGCAGATTTCTATTTTGTCCCTAAAAACGATGACTCCGATCATGCCGAAAAAGCGACATTCTGGACAGGCCTAAAAAAATTTTTTGAACCATTTTCACAAAAAATTGCAGATATTTTTTCTCATTTTCGTGACACAAAAACAGTGACCCCGGTCATGCCGAACTATCGACATTCTGGACAGGCCTAAAAAAAACATTTTAAAACCATTTTCACCAAAAATTGCAGATTTCTATTTTGTCCCTAAAAACGATGACTCCGATCATGCCGAAAAAGCGACATTCTGGACAGGTCTAAAAAAATTTTTAAAACCATTTTCACCAAAAATTGCTGATTTTTTTTCTTCATTTTCGTGACACAAAAACAGTGACCCCGGTCATGCCGAACTAGCGACATTCTGGACAGGCCTAAAAAAAAACATTTTAAAACCATTTTCACAAAAAATTGTAGATTTCTATTTTTGTCACCAAAAACGATGACTCCGATCATGCCGAACTAGCGACATTTTGGACAGGCCTAAAAAAAATGTAAAACCATTTTCACCAAAAATGGCTGATTTTTTTTCTTCATTTTTGACACAAAAACAGTGACCCCGGTCATACCGAACTATCGACATTATGGACAGGTCTAAAAAAACATTTTAAAACCATTTTCACAAAAAATTGCAGATTTCTATTTTGTCCCTAAAAAAGATGACTCCGATCATGCCGAACTAGCGACATTTTGGACAGGCCTAAAAAAAAAATGTAAAAACCATTTTCACCAAAAATGGCTGATTTTTTTTTCTTCATTTTTGACACAAAAACAGTGACCCCGGTCATACCGAACTATCGACATTATGGACAGGTCTAAAAAAAACATTTTAAAACCATTTTCACAAAAAATTGCAGATTTCTATTTTGTCCCTAAAAAAGATGACTCCGATCATGCCGAACTAGCGACATTCTGGACAGGCCTAAAAAAAAACATTTTAAAACCATTTTCACAAAAAATTGTAGATTTCTATTTTTGTCACCAAAAACGATGACTCCGATCATGCCGAACTAGCGACATTTTGGACAGGCCTAAAAAAAAAGCATTTTAGAACCATTTTCAAAAAAAAAGCTCAGAATGCTTTTTTTCATTTTTTGACACAAAAACAGTGACCCCGGTCATGCCGAACTATCGACATTCTGGACAGGCCTAAAAAAAACATTTTAAAACCATTTTCACAAAAAATTGCAGATTTCTATTTTGTCCCTAAAAACGATGACTCCGATCATGCCGAAAAAGCGACATTCTGGACAGGCCTAAAAAAAATTTTTAGAACCATTTTCACAAAAAATTGCAGATTTCTATTTTGTCCCTAAAAACGATGACTCCGATCATGCCGAACTAGCGACATTTTGGACAGGCCTAAAAAAAAAGCATTTTAGAACCATTTTCAAAAAAAAAGCTCAGAATGCTTTTTTCATTTTTTGACACAAAAACAGTGACCCCGGTCATGCCGAACTATCGACATTCTGGACAGGCCTAAAAAAACATTTTAAAACCATTTTCACAAAAATTGCAGATTTCTATTTTGTCCCTAAAAACGATGACTCCGATCATGCCGAAAAAGCGACATTCTGGACAGGCCTAAAAAAAATTTTAGAACCATTTTCACAAAAAATTGCAGATTTCTATTTTGTCCCTAAAAACGATGACTCCGATCATGCCGAAAAAGCGACATTCTGGACAGGCCTAAAAAAATTTTTTAGAACCATTTTCACCAAAAATTGCAGATATTTTTTTCTCATTTTCGTGACACAAAAACAGTGACCCCGGTCATGCCGAACTATCGACATTCTGGACAGGCCTAAAAAAAAACATTTTAAAACCATTATCACCAAAAATTGCAGATTTCTATTTTGTCCCTAAAAACGATGACTCCGATCATGCCGAAAAAGCAACATTCTGGACAGGCCTAAAAAAATTTTTTGAACCATTTTCACAAAAATTGCAGATATTTTTTCTCATTTTCGTGACACAAAAACAGTGACCCCGGTCATGCCGAACTATCGACATTCTGGACAGGCCTAAAAAAACATTTTAAAACCATTTTCACCAAAAATTGCAGATTTCTATTTTGTCCCTAAAAACGATGACTCCGATCATGCCGAAAAAGCGACATTCTGGACAGGTCTAAAAATTTTTTAAAACCATTTTCACCAAAAATTGCTGATTTTTTTTCTTCATTTTCGTGACACAAAAACAGTGACCCCGGTCATGCCGAACTAGCGACATTCTGGACAGGCCTAAAAAAAATTTTTAGAACCATTTTCACAAAAAATTGCAGATATTTTATTTTTATTTTCGTGACACAAAAACAGTGACCCCGGTCATGCCGAACTATCGACATTCTGGACAGGCCTAAAAAAAAACATTTTAAAACCATTTTCACAAAAAATTGCAGATTTCTATTTTGTCCCTAAAAACGATGACTCCGATCATGCCGAAAAAGCGACATTCTGGACAGGCCTAAAAAAATTTTTAGAACCATTTTCACAAAAAATTGCAGATTTCTATTTTGTCCCTAAAAACGATGACTCCGATCATGCCGAACTAGCGACATTTTGGACAGGCCTAAAAAAAAGCATTTTAGAACCATTTTCAAAAAAAAAGCTCAGAATGTTTTTTTTCATTTTTTGACACAAAAACAGTGACCCCGGTCATGCCGAACTATCGACATTCTGGACAGGCCTAAAAAAAACATTTTAAAACCATTTTCACAAAAAATTGCAGATTTCTATTTTGTCCCTAAAAACGATGACTCCGATCATGCCGAAAAAGCGACATTCTGGACAGGCCTAAAAAAAAATTTTAGAACCATTTTCACAAAAAATTGCAGATTTCTATTTTGTCCCTAAAAACGATGACTCTGATCATGCCGAAAAAGCGACATTCTGGACAGGCCTAAAAAAATTTTTTAGAACCATTTTCACCAAAAATTGCAGATATTTTTTTCTCATTTTCGTGACACAAAAACAGTGACCCCGGTCATGCCGAACTATCGACATTCTGGACAGGCCTAAAAAAAAACATTTTAAAACCATTATCACCAAAAATTGCAGATTTCTATTTTGTCCCTAAAAACGATGACTCCGATCATGCCGAAAAAGCAACATTCTGGACAGGCCTAAAAAAATTTTTTGAACCATTTTCACAAAAAATTGCAGATATTTTTTTCTCATTTTCGTGACACAAAAACAGTGACCCCGGTCATGCCGAACTATCGACATTCTGGACAGGCCTAAAAAAACATTTTAAAACCATTTTCACCAAAAATTGCAGATTTCTATTTTGTCCCTAAAAACGATGACTCCGATCATGCCGAAAAAGCGACATTCTGGACAGGTCTAAAAAAAATTTTTAAAACCATTTTCACCAAAAATTGCTGATTTTTTTTTCTTCATTTTCGTGACACAAAAACAGTGACCCCGGTCATGCCGAACTAGCGACATTCTGGACAGGCCTAAAAAAAATTTTTAGAACCATTTTCACAAAAAATTGCAGATATTTTATTTTTATTTTCGTGACACAAAAACAGTGACCCCGGTCATGCCGAACTATCGACATTCTGGACAGGCCTAAAAAAAACATTTTAAAAACATTTTCACAAAAAATTGCAGATTTCTATTTTGTCCCTAAAAACGATGACTCCGATCATGCCGAAAAAGCGACATTCTGGACAGGCCTAAAAAAAAAAAAACCATTTTCACCAAAAATGGCTGATTTTTTTCTTCATTTTTGACACAAAAACAGTGACCCCGGTCATACCGAACTATCGACATTATGGACAGGTCTAAAAAAAACATTTTAAAACCATTTTCACAAAAAATTTTTGATTTCTATTTTTGTCACCAAAAACGATGACTCCGATCATGCCGAACTAGCGACATTTTGGACAGGCCTAAAAAAAAAGCATTTTAGAACCATTTTCAAAAAAAAAGCTCAGAATGCTTTTTTTCATTTTTTGATACAAATACAGTGACCCCGGTCATGCCGAACTATCGACATTCTGGACAGGCCTAAAAAAAACATTTTAAAACCATTTTCACAAAAAATTGCAGATTTCTATTTTGTCCCTAAAAACGATGACTCCGATCATGCCGAAAAAGCGACATTCTGGACAGGCCTAAAAAAAATTTTAGAACCATTTTCACAAAAATTGCAGATTTCTATTTTGTCCCTAAAAACGATGACTCTGATCATGCCGAAAAAGCGACATTCTGGACAGGCCTAAAAAAATTTTTTAGAACCATTTTCACCAAAAATTGCAGATATTTTTTTCTCATTTTCGTGACACAAAAACAGTGACCCCGGTCATGCCGAACTATCGACATTCTGGACAGGCCTAAAAAAAAACATTTTAAAACCATTATCACCAAAAATTGCAGATTTCTATTTTGTCCCTAAAAACGATGACTCCGATCATGCCGAAAAAGCGACATTCTGGACAGGCCTAAAAAAAAAATTAAAAACCATTTTCAGCAAAAATGGCTGATTTTTTTTTCTTAATTTTTTTACACAAAAACAGTGACCCCGGTCATGCCGAACTAGCGACATTCTGGACAGGCCTAAAAAAAATTTTTAGAACCATTTTCACAAAAAAAGGCAGATATTTTTTTCTCATTTTCGTGACACAAAAACAGTGACCCCGGTCATGCCGAACTATCGACATTCTGGACAGGCCTAAAAATTTTTTTTAAAACCATTTTCACCAAAAATTGCAGATTTATATTTTGTCCCTAAAAACGATGACTCCAATCATGCCGAACTAGCGACATTTTGGACAGGCCTAAAAAAAATGCATTTTAGAACCATTTTCCAAAAAAAAGCTCAGAATTCTTTTTTCATTTTTTGACACAAAAACAGTGACCCCGGTCATGCCGAACTATCGACATTCTGGACAGGCCTATTAAAAAACATTTTAAAACGTTTTTCACAAAAAATTGCAGATTTCTATTTTGTCCCTAAAAACGTTGACTCCGATCATGCCGAAAAAGCGTCATTCTGGACAGGCCTAAAAAAAAAAATTTGAACCATTTTCACAAAAAATTGCAGATATTTTTTTTTCATTTTCGTGACACAAAAACAGTGACCCCGGTCATACCGAACTATCGACATTCTGGACAGGCCTCAAAAAAACCTTGTAAAACAATTTTCACAAAAAATTGCAGATTTCTATTTTGTCCCTAAAAACGATGACTCCGATCATGCCGAAAAAGCAACATTCTGGACAGGCCTAAAAAAAATTTTTTGAACCATTTTCACAAAAAATTGCAGATATTTTTTTCTCATTTTCGTGACACAAAAACAGTGACCCCGGTCATGCCGAACTATCGACATTCTGGACAGGCCTAAAAAAACCATTTTAAAACCATTTTCACCAAAAATTGCAGATTTCTATTTTGTCCCTAAAAACGATGACTCCGATCATGCCGAAAAAGCGACATTCTGGACAGGTCTAAAAAAAAATTTTAAAACCATTTTCACCAAAAATTGCTGATTTTTTTTTCTTCATTTTCGTGACACAAAAACAGTGACCCCGGTCATGCCGAACTAGCGACATTCTGGACAGGCCTAAAAAAAAACATTTTAAAACCATTTTCACAAAAAATTGTAGATTTCTATTTTTGTCACCAAAAACGATGACTCCGATCATGCCGAACTAGCGACATTTTGGACAGGCCTAAAAAAAATGTTTAGAACCATTTTCACAAAAAATTGCAGATATTTTATTTTTATTTTCGTGACACAAAAACAGTGACCCCGGTCATGCCGAACTATCGACATTCTGGACAGGCCTAAAAAAAACATTTTAAAAACATTTTCACCAAAAATTGCAGATTTCTATTTTGTCCCTAAAAACGATGACTCCGATCATGCCGAAAAAGCGACATTCTGGACAGGCCTAAAAAAAATGTTTAGAACCATTTTCACCAAAAATTGCAGATTTCTATTTTGTCCCTAAAAACGATGACTCCGATCATGCCGAAAGCGACATTCTGGACAGGCCTAAAAAAAATTTAAAAACCATTTTCACCAAAAATGGCTGATTTTTTTTTCTTCATTTTTTGACACAAAAACAGTGACCCCGGTCATACCGAACTATCGACATTATGGACAGGTCTAAAAAAAACATTTTAAAACCATTTTCACAAAAAATTGCAGATTTCTATTTTGTCCCTAAAAAGATGACTCCGATCATGCCGAACTAGCGACATTCTGGACAGGCCTAAAAAAAACATTTTAAAACCATTTTCACAAAAATTGTAGATTTCTATTTTTGTCACCAAAAACGATGACTCCGATCATGCCGAACTAGCGACATTTTGGACAGGCCTAAAAAAAAGCATTTTAGAACCATTTTCAAAAAAAAGCTCAGAATGCTTTTTTTCATTTTTTGACACAAAAACAGTGACCCCGGTCATGCCGAACTATCGACATTCTGGACAGGCCTAAAAAAAACATTTTAAAACCATTTTCACCAAAAATTGCAGATTTCTATTTTGTCCCTAAAAACGATGACTCCGATCATGCCGAAAAAGCGACATTCTGGACAGGCCTAAAAAAAAATTTTTGAACCATTTTCACAAAAAATTGCAGATTTCTATTTTGTCCCTAAAAACGATGACTCTCATCATGCCGAAAAAGCGACATTCTGGACAGGCCTAAAAAAAATTTTTAGAACCATTTTCACCAAAAATTGCAGATATTTTTTTCTCATTTTCGTGACACAAAAACAGTGACCCCGGTCATGCCGAACTATCGACATTCTGGACAGGCCTAAAAAAAAACATTTTAAAACCATTATCACCAAAAATTGCAGATTTCTATTTTGTCCCTAAAAACGATGACTCCGATCATGCCGAAAAAGCGACATTCTGGACAGGCCTAAAAAAAAATTTAAAAACCATTTTCACCAAAAATGGCTGATTTTTTTTTCTTCATTTTTTTACACAAAAACAGTGACCCCGGTCATACCGAACTATCGACATTATGGACAGGCCTAAAAAAAACATTTTAAAACCATTTTCACAAAAAATTGCAGATTTCTATTTTGTCCCTAAAAACGATGACTCCGATCATGCCGAAAAAGCAACATTCTGGACAGGCCTAAAAAAATTTTTTGAACCATTTTCACAAAAAATTGCAGATATTTTTTTCTCATTTTCGTGACACAAAAACAGTGACCCCGGTCATGCCGAACTATCGACATTCTGGACAGGCCTAAAAAAAACATTTTAAAACCATTTTCACCAAAAATTGCAGATTTCTATTTTGTCCCTAAAAACGATGACTCCGATAATGCCGAAAAAGCGACATTCTGGACAGGTCTAAAAAAATTTTTTAAAACCATTTTCACCAAAAATTGCTGATTTTTTTTTCTTCATTTTCGTGACACAAAAACAGTGACCCCGGTCATGCCGAACTAGCGACATTCTGGACAGGCCTAAAAAAATTTTTTAGAACCATTTTCACAAAAAATTGCAGATATTTTATTTTTATTTTCGTGACACAAAAACAGTGACCCCGGTCATGCCGAACTATCGACATTCTGGACAGGCCTAAAAAAAACATTTTAAAAACATTTTCACAAAAAATTGCAGATTTCTATTTTGTCCCTAAAAACGATGACTCCGATCATGCCGAAAAAGCGACATTCTGGACAGGCCTAAAAAAAAATTTTAGAACCATTTTCACCAAAAATTGCAGATTTCTATTTTGTCCCTAAAAACGATGACTCCGATCATGCCGAAAAGCGACATTCTGGACAGGCCTAAAAAAAAAAACATTTTCACCAAAAATGGCTGATTTTTTTTTCTTCATTTTTTGACACAAAAACAGTGACCCCGGTCATACCGAACTATCGACATTATGGACAGGTCTAAAAAAAACATTTTAAAACCATTTTCACAAAAAATTGCAGATTTCTATTTTGTCCCTAAAAAAGATGACTCTGATCATGCCGAACTAGCGACATTCTGGACAGGCCTAAAAAAAAACATTTTAAAACCATTTTCACAAAAAATTTTTGATTTCTATTTTTGTCACCAAAAACGATGACTCCGATCATGCCGAACTAGCGACATTTTGGACAGGCCTAAAAAAAAAGCATTTTAGAACCATTTTCAAAAAAAAAGCTCAGAATGCTTTTTTTCATTTTTTGATACAAATACAGTGACCCCGGTCATGCCGAACTATCGACATTTTGGACAGGCCTAAAAAAAACATTTTAAAACCATTTTCACAAAAAATTGCAGATTTCTATTTTGTCCCTAAAAACGATGACTCCGATCATGCCGAAAAAGCGACATTCTGGACAGGCCTAAAAAAAAATTTTAGAACCATTTTCACAAAAAATTGCAGATTTCTATTTTGTCCCTAAAAACGATGACTCTGATCATGCCGAAAAAGCGACATTCTGGACAGGCCTAAAAAATTTTTTTAGAACCATTTTCACCAAAAATTGCAGATATTTTTTTCTCATTTTCGTGACACAAAAACAGTGACCCCGGTCATGCCGAACTATCGACATTCTGGACAGGCCTAAAAAAAAACATTTTAAAACCATTATCACCAAAAATTGCAGATTTCTATTTTGTCCCTAAAAACGATGACTCCGATCATGCCGAAAAAGCGACATTCTGGACAGGCCTAAAAAAAAAATTAAAAACCATTTTCACCAAAAATTGCTGATTTTTTTTTCTTCATTTTCGTGACACAAAAACAGTGACCCCGGTTATGCCAAACTAGCGACATTCTGGACAGGCCTAAAAAAAACATTTTAAAACCATTTTCACAAAAAAATTGTAGATTTCTTTTTTTGTCACCAAAAACGAATACTCCGATCATGCCGAACTAGCGACATTTTGGACAGGCCTAAAAAAAAAGCATTTTAGAACCATTTTCCAAAAAAAAGCTCAGAATTCTTTTTTTCATTTTTTGACACAAAAACAGTGACCCCGGTCATGCCGAACTATCGACATTCTGGACAGGCCTAAAAAAACATTTTAAAACCATTTTCACAAAAAATTGCAGATATTTTTTTCTCATTTTCGTGACACAAAAACAGTGACCCCGGTCATGCCGAACTATCGACATTCTGGACAGGCCTAAAAAAACATTTTAAAACCATTTTCACCAAAAATTGCAGATTTCTATTTTGTCCCTAAAAACGATGACTCCGATCATGCCGAAAAAGCGACATTCTGGACAGGCCTAAAAAAAAAATTTAAAACCATTTTCACCAAAAATGGCTGATTTTTTTTTCTTCATTTTTTTACACAAAAACAGTGACCCCGGTCATGCCGAACTAGCGACATTCTGGACAGGCCTAAAAAAATTTTTGGAACCATTTTCACAAAAAAGGCAGATATTTTTTCTCATTTTCGTGACACAAAAACAGTGACCCCGGTCATGCCGAACTATCGACATTCTGGACAGGCCTAAAAAAAAAAATTTTTGAACCATTTTCACAAAAAATTGCAGATTTCTATTTTGTCCCTAAAAACGATGACTCCGATCATGCCGAAAAAGCGACATTCTGGACAGGCCTAAAAAAAAATGTTAGAACCATTTTCACAAAAAATTGCAGATATTTATTTTTATTTTTCGTGACACAAAAACAGTTACCCCGGTCATGACGAACTATCGACATTCTGGACAGGCCTAAAAAAACATTTTAAAACCATTTTCACAAAAAATTGCAGATTTCTATTTTGTCCCTAAAAACGATGACTCCGATCATGCCGAAAAAGCCACATTCTGGACAGGCCTAAAAAAAAATTTAAAAACCATTTTCACCAAAAATTGCTGATTTTTTTTTCTTCATTTTCGTGACACAAAAACAGTGACCCCGGTTATGCCGAACTAGCGACATTCTGGACAGGCCTAAAAAAACATTTTAAAACCATTTTCACAAAAATTGTAGATTTCTATTTTTGTCACCAAAAACGAATACTCCGATCATGCCGAACTAGCGACATTTTGGACAGGCCTAAAAAAAAGCATTTTAGAACAATTTTACAAAAAAAGCTCAGAATTCTTTTTCATTTTTTGACACAAAAACAGTGACCCCGGTCATGCCGAACTATCGACATTCTGGACAGGCCTAAAAAAACATTTTAAAACCATTTTCACAAAAAATTGCAGATTTCTATTTTGTCCCTAAAAACGATGACTCCGATCATTCCGAAAAAGCGACATTCTGGACAGGCCTAAAAAAATTTTTAAAACCATTTTCACCAAAAATGGCTGATTTTTTTTCTTCATTTTTTACACAAAAACAGTGACCCCGGTCATGCCGAACTAGCGACATTCTGGACAGGCCTAAAAAAATTTTTGGAACCATTTTCACAAAAAAAGGCAGATATTTTTTTCTCATTTTCGTGACACAAAAACAGTGACCCCGGTCATGCCGAACTATCGACATTCTGGACAGGCCTAAAAAAAATAATTTTAGAACCATTTTCACAAAAAATTGCAGATTTCTATTTTGTCCCTAAAAACGATGACTCCGATCATGCCGAAAAAGCGACATTCTGGACAGGCCTAAAAAAAAATGTTAGAACCATTTTCACAAAAAATTGCAGATATTTATTTTTATTTTTCGTGACACAAAAACAGTGACCCCGGTCATGACGAACTATCGACATTCTGGACAGGCCTAAAAAAAACATTTTAAAACCATTTTCACAAAAAATTGTAGATTTCTATTTTTGTCACCAAAAACGAATACTCCGATCATGCCGAACTAGCGACATTTTGGACAGGCCTAAAAAAAAGCATTTTAGAACAATTTTACAAAAAAAGCTCAGAATTCTTTTTTCATTTTTTGACACAAAAACAGTGACCCCGGTCATGCCGAACTATCGACATTCTGGACAGGCCTAAAAAAACATTTTAAAACCATTTTCACAAAAATTGCAGATTTCTATTTTGTCCCTAAAAACGATGACTCCGATCATGCCGAAAAAGCGACATTCTGGACAGGCCTAAAAAATTTTTTAGAACCATTTTCACAAAAATTGCAGATATTTTTTCTCATTTTCGTGACACAAAAACAGTGACCCCGGTCATGCCGAACTATCGACATTCTGGACAGGCCTAAAAAAAACATTTTAAAACCATTTTCACCAAAAATTGCAGATTTCTATTTTGTCCCTAAAAACGATGACTCCGATCATGCCGAAAAAGCGACATTCTGGACAGGCCTAAAAAAAAAATTTAAAACCATTTTCACCAAAAATGGCTGATTTTTTTTTCTTCATTTTTTTACACAAAAACAGTGACCCCGGTCATGCCGAACTAGCGACATTCTGGACAGGCCTAAAAAAAATTTTTGGAACCATTTTCACAAAAAAAGGCAGATATTTTTTTCTCATTTTCGTGACACAAAAACAGTGACCCCGGTCATGCCGAACTATCGACATTCTGGACAGGCCTAAAAAAAAAATTTTAGAACCATTTTCACAAAAAATTGCAGATTTCTATTTTGTCCCTAAAAACGATGACTCCGATCATGCCGAAAAAGCGACATTCTGGACAGGCCTAAAAAAAAATGTTAGAACCATTTTCACAAAAAATTGCAGATATTTATTTTTATTTTTCGTGACACAAAAACAGTGACCCCGGTCATGACGAACTATCGACATTCTGGACAGGCCTAAAAAAACATTTTAAAACCATTTTCACAAAAAATTGCAGATTTCTATTTTGTCCCTAAAAACGATGACTCCGATCATGCCGAAAAAGCCACATTCTGGACAGGCCTAAAAAAAAATTTCAAAACCATTTTCACCAAAAATTGCTGATTTTTTTTTCTTCATTTTCGTGACACAAAAACAGTGACCCCGGTTATGCCGAACTAGCGACATTCTGGACAGGCCTAAAAAAAACATGTTAAAACCATTTTCACAAAAAATTGTAGATTTCTATTTTTGTCACCAAAAACGAATACTCCGATCATGCCGAACTAGCGACATTTTGGACAGGCCTAAAAAAAAAGCATTTTAGAACAATTTTACAAAAAAAAGCTCAGAATTCTTTTTTTCATTTTTTGACACAAAAACAGTGACCCCGGTCATGCCGAACTATCGACATTCTGGACAGGCCTAAAAAAAACATTTTAAAACCATTTTCACAAAAAATTGCAGATTTCTATTTTGTCCCTAAAAACGATGACTCCGATCATGCCGAAAAAGCGACATTCTGGACAGGCCTAAAAAAAATTTAAAACCATTTTCACCAAAAATGGCTGATTTTTTTTTCTTCATTTTTTTACACAAAAACAGTGACCCCGGTCATGCCGAACTAGCGACATTCTGGACAGGCCTAAAAAAAATTTTTGGAACCATTTTCACAAAAAAAGGCAGATATTTTTTTCTCATTTTCGTGACACAAAAACAGTGACCCCGGTCATGCCGAACTATCGACATTCTGGACAGGCCTAAAAAAAATAATTTTAGAACCATTTTCACAAAAAATTGCAGATTTCTATTTTGTCCCTAAAAACGATGACTCCGATCATGCCGAAAAAGCGACATTCTGGACAGGCCTAAAAAAAAATGTTAGAACCATTTTCACAAAAAATTGCAGATATTTATTTTTATTTTTCGTGACACAAAAACAGTGACCCCGGTCATGACGAACTATCGACATTCTGGACAGGCCTAAAAAAACATTTTAAAACCATTTTCACAAAAAATTGCAGATTTCTATTTTGTCCCTAAAAACGATGACTCCGATCATGCCGAAAAAGCCACATTCTGGACAGGCCTAAAAAAAAATTTAAAAACCATTTTCACCAAAAATTGCTGATTTTTTTTTCTTCATTTTCGTGACACAAAAACAGTGACCCCGGTTATGCCGAACTAGCGACATTCTGGACAGGCCTAAAAAAACATTTTAAAACCATTTTCACAAAAATTGTAGATTTCTATTTTTGTCACCAAAAACGATGACTCCGATCATGCCGAACTAGCGACATTTTGGACAGGCCTAAAAAAAAGCATTTTAGAACAATTTTACAAAAAAAGCTCAGAATTCTTTTTTTCATTTTTTGACACAAAAACAGTGACCCCGGTCATGCCGAACTATCGACATTCTGGACAGGCCTAAAAAAACATTTTAAAACCATTTTCACAAAAATTGCAGATTTCTATTTTGTCCCTAAAAACGATGACTCCGATCATGCCGAAAAAGCGACATTCTGGACAGGCCTAAAAAATTTTTTTAGAACCATTTTCACAAAAATTGCAGATATTTTTTCTCATTTTCGTGACACAAAAACAGTGACCCCGGTCATGCCGAACTATCGACATTCTGGACAGGCCTAAAAAAACATTTTAAAACCATTTTCACCAAAAATTGCAGATTTCTATTTTGTCCCTAAAAACGATGACTCCGATCATGCCGAAAAGCGACATTCTGGACAGGCCTAAAAAAAAATTTAAAACCATTTTCACCAAAAATGGCTGATTTTTTTTTCTTCATTTTTTACACAAAAACAGTGACCCCGGTCATGCCGAACTAGCGACATTCTGGACAGGCCTAAAAAAAATTTTTGGAACCATTTTCACAAAAAAAGGCAGATATTTTTTTCTCATTTTCGTGACACAAAAACAGTGACCCCGGTCATGCCGAACTATCGACATTCTGGACAGGCCTAAAAAAAAACATTTTAAAACGTTTTTCACAAAAAATTGCAGATTTCTATTTTGTCCCTAAAAACGTTGACTCCGATCATGCCGAAAAACCGTCATTCTGGACAGGCCTAAAAAAATGTTTTTGAACCATTTTCACAAAAAATTGCTGATATTTTTTTTTCATTTTCGTGACACAAAAACAGTGACCCCGGTCATACCGAACTATCGACATTCTGGACAGGCCTAAAAAAACATTTTAAAACCATTTTCACAAAAAATTGCAGATTTCTATTTTGTCCCTAAAAACGATGACTCCGATCATGCCGAAAAAGCGACATTCTGGACAGGTCTAAAAAAAAATTTAAAAACCATTTTCACCAAAAATTGCTGATTTTTTTTTCTTCATTTTCGTGACACAAAAACAGTGACCACAAAAACGGTTATGCCAAACTAGCGACATTCTGGACAGGCCTAAAAAAAAATTTTAGAACCATTTTCACAAAAAATTGCAGATTTCTATTTTGTCCCTAAAAACGATGACTCCGATCATGCCGAACTAGCGACATTTTGGACAGGCCTAAAAAAAATGCATTTTAGAACCATTTTCACAAAAAATTGCAGATTTCTATTTTTTCCCTCAAAACGATGACTCCGATAATGCCGAACTAGCGACATTTTGGACAGGCCTAAAAAAAATGCATTTTAGAACCATTTTCAAAAAAAAAGCTCAGAATTCTTTTTTCATTTTTTGACACAAAAACAGTGACCCCGGTCATGCCGAACTATCGACATTCTGGACAGGCCTAAAAAAACATTTTAAAACATTTTTCACAAAAAATTGCAGATTTCTATTTTGTCCCTAAAAACGTTGACTCCGATCATGCCGAAAAAGCGACATTCTGGACAGGCCTAAAAAATTTTTTTAGAACCATTTTCACCAAAAATTGCAGATATTTTTTTCTCATTTTCGTGACACAAAAACAGTGACCCCGGTCATGCCGAACTATCGACATTCTGGACAGGCCTAAAAAAACATTTTAAAACCATTATCACCAAAAATTGCAGATTTCTATTTTGTCCCTAAAAACGATGACTCCGATCATGCCGAAAAAGCGACATTCTGGACAGGCCTAAAAAAAAAATTAAAAACCATTTTCACCAAAAATTGCTGATTTTTTTTTCTTCATTTTCGTGACACAAAAACAGTGACCCCGGTTATGCCAAACTAGCGACATTCTGGACAGGCCTAAAAAAACATTTTAAAACCATTTTCACAAAAAATTGTAGATTTCTTTTTTGTCACCAAAAACGAATACTCCGATCATGCCGAACTAGCGACATTTTGGACAGGCCTAAAAAAAAAGCATTTTAGAACCATTTTCCAAAAAAAGCTCAGAATTCTTTTTTCATTTTTTGACACAAAAACAGTGACCCCGGTCATGCCGAACTATCGACATTCTGGACAGGCCTAAAAAAACATTTTAAAACCATTTTCACAAAAAATTGCAGATATTTTTTCTCATTTTCGTGACACAAAAACAGTGACCCCGGTCATGCCGAACTATCGACATTCTGGACAGGCCTAAAAAACATTTTAAAACCATTTTCACCAAAAATTGCAGATTTCTATTTTGTCCCTAAAAACGATGACTCCGATCATGCCGAAAAAGCGACATTCTGGACAGGCCTAAAAAAAATTTAAAACCATTTTCACCAAAAATGGCTGATTTTTTTCTTCATTTTTTACACAAAAACAGTGACCCCGGTCATGCCGAACTAGCGACATTCTGGACAGGCCTAAAAAAATTTTTGGAACCATTTTCACAAAAAAGGCAGATATTTTTTCTCATTTTCGTGACACAAAAACAGTGACCCCGGTCATGCCGAACTATCGACATTCTGGACAGGCCTAAAAAAAAATTTTTGAACCATTTTCACAAAAATTGCAGATTTCTATTTTGTCCCTAAAAACGATGACTCCGATCATGCCGAAAAAGCGACATTCTGGACAGGCCTAAAAAAAATGTTAGAACCATTTTCACAAAAAATTGCAGATATTTATTTTTATTTTTCGTGACACAAAAACAGTTACCCCGGTCATGACGAACTATCGACATTCTGGACAGGCCTAAAAAACATTTTAAAACCATTTTCACAAAAATTGCAGATTTCTATTTTGTCCCTAAAAACGATGACTCCGATCATGCCGAAAAAGCCACATTCTGGACAGGCCTAAAAAAAATTTAAAAACCATTTTCACCAAAAATTGCTGATTTTTTTTCTTCATTTTCGTGACACAAAAACAGTGACCCCGGTTATGCCGAACTAGCGACATTCTGGACAGGCCTAAAAAAAACATTTTAAAACCATTTTCACAAAAATTGTAGATTTCTATTTTTGTCACCAAAAACGAATACTCCGATCATGCCGAACTAGCGACATTTTGGACAGGCCTAAAAAAAAAGCATTTTAGAACAATTTTACAAAAAAAGCTCAGAATTCTTTTTTCATTTTTTGACACAAAAACAGTGACCCCGGTCATGCCGAACTATCGACATTCTGGACAGGCCTAAAAAAACATTTTAAAACCATTTTCACAAAAAATTGCAGATTTCTATTTTGTCCCTAAAAACGATGACTCCGATCATGCCGAAAAAGCGACATTCTGGACAGGCCTAAAAAAATTTTTAAAACCATTTTCACCAAAAATGGCTGATTTTTTTTCTTCATTTTTTACACAAAAACAGTGACCCCGGTCATGCCGAACTAGCGACATTCTGGACAGGCCTAAAAAAATTTTTGGAACCATTTTCACAAAAAAGGCAGATATTTTTTCTCATTTTCGTGACACAAAAACAGTGACCCCGGTCATGCCGAACTATCGACATTCTGGACAGGCCTAAAAAAAATAATTTTAGAACCATTTTCACAAAAATTGCAGATTTCTATTTTGTCCCTAAAAACGATGACTCCGATCATGCCGAAAAAGCGACATTCTGGACAGGCCTAAAAAAAATGTTAGAACCATTTTCACAAAAAATTGCAGATATTTATTTTTATTTTTCGTGACACAAAAACAGTGACCCCGGTCATGACGAACTATCGACATTCTGGACAGGCCTAAAAAAACATTTTAAAACCATTTTCACAAAAATTGTAGATTTCTATTTTTGTCACCAAAACGAATACTCCGATCATGCCGAACTAGCGACATTTTGGACAGGCCTAAAAAAAAGCATTTTAGAACAATTTTACAAAAAAAGCTCAGAATTCTTTTTTCATTTTTTGACACAAAAACAGTGACCCCGGTCATGCCGAACTATCGACATTCTGGACAGGCCTAAAAAAACATTTTAAAACCATTTTCACAAAAAATTGCAGATTTCTATTTTGTCCCTAAAAACGATGACTCCGATCATGCCGAAAAAGCGACATTCTGGACAGGCCTAAAAAATTTTTTAGAACCATTTTCACAAAAAATTGCAGATATTTTTTTCTCATTTTCGTGACACAAAAACAGTGACCCCGGTCATGCCGAACTATCGACATTCTGGACAGGCCTAAAAAAACATTTTAAAACCATTTTCACCAAAAATTGCAGATTTCTATTTTGTCCCTAAAAACGATGACTCCGATCATGCCGAAAAAGCGACATTCTGGACAGGCCTAAAAAAAAATTTAAAAACCATTTTCACCAAAAATGGCTGATTTTTTTTTCTTCATTTTTTTACACAAAAACAGTGACCCCGGTCATGCCGAACTAGCGACATTCTGGACAGGCCTAAAAAAATTTTTGGAACCATTTTCACAAAAAAGGCAGATATTTTTTTCTCATTTTCGTGACACAAAAACAGTGACCCCGGTCATGCCGAACTATCGACATTCTGGACAGGCCTAAAAAAAAATTTTAGAACCATTTTCACAAAAAATTGCAGATTTCTATTTTGTCCCTAAAAACGATGACTCCGATCATGCCGAAAAAGCGACATTCTGGACAGGCCTAAAAAAAATGTTAGAACCATTTTCACAAAAAATTGCAGATATTTATTTTTATTTTTCGTGACACAAAAACAGTGACCCCGGTCATGACGAACTATCGACATTCTGGACAGGCCTAAAAAACATTTTAAAACCATTTTCACAAAAATTGCAGATTTCTATTTTGTCCCTAAAAACGATGACTCCGATCATGCCGAAAAAGCCACATTCTGGACAGGCCTAAAAAAAATTTCAAAACCATTTTCACCAAAAATTGCTGATTTTTTTTCTTCATTTTCGTGACACAAAAACAGTGACCCCGGTTATGCCGAACTAGCGACATTCTGGACAGGCCTAAAAAAACATGTTAAAACCATTTTCACAAAAATTGTAGATTTCTATTTTTGTCACCAAAAACGAATACTCCGATCATGCCGAACTAGCGACATTTTGGACAGGCCTAAAAAAAAGCATTTTAGAACAATTTTACAAAAAAAAGCTCAGAATTCTTTTTTTCATTTTTTGACACAAAAACAGTGACCCCGGTCATGCCGAACTATCGACATTCTGGACAGGCCTAAAAAAACATTTTAAAACCATTTTCACAAAAAATTGCAGATTTCTATTTTGTCCCTAAAAACGATGACTCCGATCATGCCGAAAAAGCGACATTCTGGACAGGCCTAAAAAAAATTTAAAACCATTTTCACCAAAAATGGCTGATTTTTTTTCTTCATTTTTTACACAAAAACAGTGACCCCGGTCATGCCGAACTAGCGACATTCTGGACAGGCCTAAAAAAATTTTTGGAACCATTTTCACAAAAAAGGCAGATATTTTTTTCTCATTTTCGTGACACAAAAACAGTGACCCCGGTCATGCCGAACTATCGACATTCTGGACAGGCCTAAAAAAATAATTTTAGAACCATTTTCACAAAAAATTGCAGATTTCTATTTTGTCCCTAAAAACGATGACTCCGATCATGCCGAAAAAGCGACATTCTGGACAGGCCTAAAAAAAATGTTAGAACCATTTTCACAAAAAATTGCAGATATTTATTTTTATTTTTCGTGACACAAAAACAGTGACCCCGGTCATGACGAACTATCGACATTCTGGACAGGCCTAAAAAACATTTTAAAACCATTTTCACAAAAATTGCAGATTTCTATTTTGTCCCTAAAAACGATGACTCCGATCATGCCGAAAAAGCCACATTCTGGACAGGCCTAAAAAAAATTTAAAAACCATTTTCACCAAAAATTGCTGATTTTTTTTCTTCATTTTCGTGACACAAAAACAGTGACCCCGGTTATGCCGAACTAGCGACATTCTGGACAGGCCTAAAAAAACATTTTAAAACCATTTTCACAAAAAATTGTAGATTTCTATTTTTGTCACCAAAAACGATGACTCCGATCATGCCGAACTAGCGACATTTTGGACAGGCCTAAAAAAAAGCATTTTAGAACAATTTTACAAAAAAAGCTCAGAATTCTTTTTTCATTTTTTGACACAAAAACAGTGACCCCGGTCATGCCGAACTATCGACATTCTGGACAGGCCTAAAAAAACATTTTAAAACCATTTTCACAAAAAATTGCAGATTTCTATTTTGTCCCTAAAAACGATGACTCCGATCATGCCGAAAAAGCGACATTCTGGACAGGCCTAAAAATTTTTTAGAACCATTTTCACAAAAAATTGCAGATATTTTTTCTCATTTTCGTGACACAAAAACAGTGACCCCGGTCATGCCGAACTATCGACATTCTGGACAGGCCTAAAAAAAACATTTTAAAACCATTTTCACCAAAAATTGCAGATTTCTATTTTGTCCCTAAAAACGATGACTCCGATCATGCCGAAAAGCGACATTCTGGACAGGCCTAAAAAAAATTTAAAACCATTTTCACCAAAAATGGCTGATTTTTTTTCTTCATTTTTTACACAAAAACAGTGACCCCGGTCATGCCGAACTAGCGACATTCTGGACAGGCCTAAAAAAATTTTTGGAACCATTTTCACAAAAAAGGCAGATATTTTTTTCTCATTTTCGTGACACAAAAACAGTGACCCCGGTCATGCCGAACTATCGACATTCTGGACAGGCCTAAAAAAACATTTTAAAACGTTTTTCACAAAAATTGCAGATTTCTATTTTGTCCCTAAAAACGTTGACTCCGATCATGCCGAAAAACCGTCATTCTGGACAGGCCTAAAAAATGTTTTTGAACCATTTTCACAAAAAATTGCTGATATTTTTTTTCATTTTCGTGACACAAAAACAGTGACCCCGGTCATACCGAACTATCGACATTCTGGACAGGCCTAAAAAAAACATTTTAAAACCATTTTCACAAAAAATTGCAGATTTCTATTTTGTCCCTAAAAACGATGACTCCGATCATGCCGAAAAAGCGACATTCTGGACAGGTCTAAAAAAAAATTTAAAAACCATTTTCACCAAAAATTGCTGATTTTTTTTTCTTCATTTTCGTGACACAAAAACAGTGACCACAAAAACGGTTATGCCAAACTAGCGACATTCTGGACAGGCCTAAAAAAAAATTTTAGAACCATTTTCACAAAAAATTGCAGATTTCTATTTTGTCCCTAAAAACGATGACTCCGATCATGCCGAACTAGCGACATTTTGGACAGGCCTAAAAAAAATGCATTTTAGAACCATTTTCACAAAAAATTGCAGATTTCTATTTTTTCCCTCAAAACGATGACTCCGATAATGCCGAACTAGCGACATTTTGGACAGGCCTAAAAAAAATGCATTTTAGAACCATTTTCAAAAAAAAAGCTCAGAATTCTTTTTTTCATTTTTTGACACAAAAACAGTGACCCCGGTCATGCCGAACTATCGACATTCTGGACAGGCCTAAAAAAAAACATTTTAAAACATTTTTCACAAAAAATTGCAGATTTCTATTTTGTCCCTAAAAACGTTGACTCCGATCATGCCGAAAAAGCGACATTCTGGACAGGCCTAAAAAAAATTTTTAGAACCATTTTCACAAAAAAAGCTCAGATATTTTTTTTCATTTTCGTGACACAAAAACAGTGACCCCGGTCATGCCGAACTATCGACATTCTGGACAGGCCTAAAAAAAATTTTTTAAAACCATTTTCACCAAAAATTGCAGATTTATATTTTGTCCCTAAAAACGATGACTCCAATCATGCCGAACTAGCGACATTTTGGACAGGCCTAAAAAAAATGCATTTTAGAACCATTTTCCAAAAAAAAGCTCAGAATTCTTTTTTTCATTTTTTGACACAAAAACAGTGACCCCGGTCATGCCGAACTATCGACATTCTGGACAGGCCTATTAAAAACATTTTAAAACGTTTTTCACAAAAAATTGCAGATTTCTATTTTGTCCCTAAAAACGTTGACTCCGATCATGCCGAAAAAGCGTCATTCTGGACAGGCCTAAAAAAATTTTTGAACCATTTTCACAAAAAATTGCAGATATTTTTTTTCATTTTCGTGACACAAAAACAGTGACCCCGGTCATACCGAACTATCGACATTCTGGACAGGCCTCAAAAAAACCTTGTAAAAACATTTTCACAAAAAATTGCAGATTTCTATTTTGTCCCTAAAAACGATGACTCCGATCATGCCGAAAAAGCGACATTCTGGACAATCCTAAAAAAAAATGTAGAACCATTTTCACAAAAAATTGCAGATATTTTTTCTCATTTTCGTTACACAAAAACAGTGACCCCGGTCATGCCGAACTATCGACATTCTGGACAGGCCTAAAAAAACATTTTAAAACCATTTTCACCAAAAATTGCAGATTTCTATTTTGTCCCTAAAAACGATGACTCCGATCATGCCGAATAAGCGACATTCTGGACAGGTCTAAAAAATTTTTTTTAAACCATTTTCACCAAAAATGGCTGATTTTTTTCTTCATTTTCGTGACACAAAAACAGTGACCCCGGTTATGCCGAACTAGCGACATTCTGGACAGGCCTAAAAAAAACATTTTAAAACCATTTTCACAAAAATTGTAGATTTCTATTTTTGTCACCAAAAACGAATACTCCGATCATGCCGAACTAGCGACATTTTGGACAGGCCTAAAAAAAAGCATTTTAGAACCATTTTACAAAAAAAGCTCAGAATTCTTTTTTCATTTTTTGACACAAAAACAGTGACCCCGGTCATGCCGAACTATCGACATTCTGGACAGGCCTAAAAAAACATTTTAAAACCATTTTCACCAAAAATTGCAGATTTCTATTTTGTCCCTAAAAACGATGACTCCGATCATGCCGAAAAAGCGACATTCTGGACAGGCCTAAAAAAAAAATTTAAAACCATTTTCACCAAAAATGGCTGATTTTTTTTTCTTCATTTTTTTACACAAAAACAGTGACCCCGGTCATGCCGAACTAGCGACATTCTGGACAGGCCTAAAAATTTTTTTTTTAACCATTTTCACAAAAAAAGGCAGATATTTTTTTCTCATTTTCGTGACACAAAAACAGTGACCCCGGTCATGCCGAACTATCGACATTCTGGACAGGCCTAAAAAAAACATTTTAAAACCATTTTCACCAAAAATTGCAGATTTCTATTTTGTCCCTAAAAACGATGACTCCGATCATGTCGAACTAGCGACATTTTGGACAGGCCTAAAAAAATGCATTTTAGAACCATTTTCAAAAAAAAAGCTCAGAATTCTTTTTTTCATTTTTTGACACAAAAACAGTGACCCCGGTCATGCCGAACTATCGACATTCTGGACAGGCCTAAAAAAAAACATTTTAAAACGTTTTTCACAAAAAATTGCAGATTTCTATTTTGTCTCCTAAAAACGTTGACTCCGATCATGCCGAAAAACCGTCATTCTGGACAGGCCTAAAAAAAATTTTTGAACCATTTTCACAAAAAATTGCAGATATTTTTTTCTTCATTTTCGTGACACAAAAACAGTGACCCCGGTTATGCCGAACTAGCGACATTCTGGACAGGCCTAAAAAAACATTTTAAAACCATTTTCACAAAAAATTGCAGATTTCTATTTTGTCCCTAAAAACGATGACTCCGATCATGCCGAAAAAGCGACATTCTGGACAGGCCTAAAAAATTTTTTAGAACCATTTTCACAAAAAATTGCAGATATTTTTTTCTCATTTTCGTGACACAAAAACAGTGACCCCGGTCATGCCGAACTATCGACATTCTGGACAGGCCTAAAAAAAACATTTTAAAACCATTTTCACCAAAAATTGCAGATTTCTATTTTGTCCCTAAAAACGATGACTCCGATCATGCCGAAAAGCGACATTCTGGACAGGCCTAAAAAAAATTTAAAACCATTTTCACCAAAAATGGCTGATTTTTTTTTCTTCATTTTTTACACAAAAACAGTGACCCCGGTCATGCCGAACTAGCGACATTCTGGACAGGCCTAAAAAAATTTTTGAACCATTTTCACAAAAAAGGCAGATATTTTTTCTCATTTTCGTGACACAAAAACAGTGACCCCGGTCATGCCGAACTATCGACATTCTGGACAGGCCTAAAAAAAACATTTTAAAACATTTTCACCAAAAATTGCAGATTTCTATTTTGTCCCTAAAAACGATGACTCCGATCATGCCGAACTAGCGACATTTTGGACAGGCCTAAAAAAAATGCATTTTAGAACCATTTTCAAAAAAAAAGCTCAGAATTCTTTTTTTCATTTTTTGACACAAAAACAGTGACCCCGGTCATGCCGAACTATCGACATTCTGGACAGGCCTAAAAAAAAACATTTTAAAACGTTTTTCACAAAAAATTGCAGATTTCTATTTTGTCCCTAAAAACGTTGACTCCGATCATGCCGAAAAACCGTCATTCTGGACAGGCCTAAAAAAAATTTTTTGAACCATTTTCACAAAAAATTGCTGATATTTTTTTTTCATTTTCGTGACACAAAAACAGTGACCCCGGTCATACCGAACTATCGACATTCTGGACAGGCCTAAAAAAAACATTTTAAAACCATTTTCACCAAAAATTGCAGATTTCTATTTTGTCCCTAAAAACGATGCCTCCGATCATGCCTAAAAAGCGACATTCTGGACAGGTCTAAAAAATTATTTTAAAACCATTTTCACCAAAAATTGCTGATTTTTTTTTCTTCATTTTCGTGACACAAAAACAGTGACCCCGGTTATGCCAAACTAGCGACATTCTGGACAGGCCTAAAAAAAACATTTTAAAACCATTTTCACAAAAAATTGTAGATTTCTATTTTTGTCACCAAAAACGAATACTCCGATCATGCCGAACTAGCGACATTTTGGACAGGCCTAAAAAAAAGCATTTTAGAACCATTTTACAAAAAAAGCTCAGAATTCTTTTTTTCATTTTTTGACACAAAAACAGTGACCCCGGTCATGCCGAACTATCGACATTCTGGACAGGCCTAAAAAAACATTTTAAAACCATTTTCACCAAAAATTGCAGATTTCTATTTTGTCCCTAAAAACGATGACTCCGATCATGCCGAAAAAGCGACATTCTGGACAGGCCTAAAAAAAATTTTTGAACCATTTTCACAAAAATTGCAGATATTTTTTCTTCATTTTCGTGACACAAAAACAGTGACCCCGGTCATGCCGAACTAGCGACATTCTGGACAGGCCTAAAAAAACATTTTAAAACCATTTTCACAAAAAATTGCAGATTTCTATTTTGTCCCTAAAAACGATGACTCCGATCATGCCGAAAAAGCGACATTCTGGACAGGCCTAAAAAAATTTTTAGAACCATTTTCACAAAAATTGCAGATATTTTTTTCTCATTTTCGTGACACAAAAACAGTGACCCCGGTCATGCCGAACTATCGACATTCTGGACAGGCCTAAAAAAACATTTTAAAACCATTTTCACCAAAAATTGCAGATTTCTATTTTGTCCCTAAAAACGATGACTCCGATCATGCCGAAAAAGCGACATTCTGGACAGGCCTAAAAAATTTTTAAAACCATTTTCACCAAAAATGGCTGATTTTTTTCTTCATTTTTTGACACAAAAACAGTGACCCCGGTCATGCCGAACTAGCGACATTCTGGACAGGCCTAAAAAATTTTTTAGAACCATTTTCACAAAAAAGGCAGATATTTTTTCTCATTTTCGTGACACAAAAACAGTGACCCCGGTCATGCCGAACTATCGACATTCTGGACAGGCCTAAAAAAAACATTTTAAAACCATTTTCACCAAAAATTGCAGATTTCTATTTTGTCCCTAAAAACGATGACTCCGATCATGTCGAACTAGCGACATTCTGGACAGGCCTAAAAAAATGCATTTTAGAACCATTTTCACAAAAAAGCTGCAGATATTTTTTTTTCATTTTGTGACACAAAAACAGTGACCCCGGTCATGCCGAACTATCGACATTCTGGACAGGCCTAAAAAAACATTTTAAAACCTTTTTCACAAAAAATTGCAGATTTCTATTTTGTCTCCTAAAAACGTTGACTCCGATCATGCCGAAAAAGCGTCATTCTGGACAGGCCTAAAAAAAAATTTTTAGAACCATTTTCACAAAAAATTGCAGATATTTTTTCTTCATTTTCGTGACACAAAAACAGTGACCCCGGTCATGCCGAACTATCGACATTCTGGACAGGCCTAAAAAAACATTTTAAAACCATTTTCACAAAAAATTGCAGATTTCTATTTTGTCCCTAAAAACGATGACTCCGATCATGCCGAAAAAGCGACATTCTGGACAGGCCTAAAAAAAATTTTAAAACCATTTTCACCAAAAATGGCTGATTTTTTTTTCTTCATTTTTACACAAAAACAGTGACCCCGGTCATGCCGAACTAGCGACATTCTGGACAGGCCTAAAAAATTTTTTGAACCATTTTCACAACAAAAGGCAGATATTTTTTCTCATTTTCGTGACACAAAAACAGTGACCCCGGTCATGCCGAACTATCGACATTCTGGACAGGCCTAAAAAAAACATTTTAAAACCATTTTCACCAAAAATTGCAGATTTCTATTTTGTCCCTAAAAACGATGACTCCGATCATGCCGAACTAGCGACATTTTGGACAGGCCTAAAAAAAATGCATTTTAGAACCATTTTCAAAAAAAAGCTCAGAATTCTTTTTTTCATTTTTTGACACAAAAACAGTGACCCCGGTCATGCCGAACTATCGACATTCTGGACAGGCCTAAAAAAAAACATTTTAAAACGTTTTTCACAAAAAATTGCAGATTTCTATTTTGTCCCTAAAAACGTTGACTCCGATCATGCCGAAAAAGCGTCATTCTGGACAGGCCTAAAAAAATTTTTTGAACCATTTTCACAAAAAATTGCTGATATTTTTTTTTCATTTTCGTGACACAAAAACAGTGACCCCGGTCATACCGAACTATCGACATTCTGGACAGGCCTAAAAAAAACATTTTAAAACCATTTTCACCAAAAATTGCAGATTTCTATTTTGTCCCTAAAAACGATGACTCCGATCATGCCTAAAAAGCGACATTCTGGACAGGTCTAAAAAAATTTAAAAACCATTTTCACCAAAAATTGCTGATTTTTTTCTTCATTTTCGTGACACAAAAACAGTGACCCCGGTTATGCCGAACTAGCGACATTCTGGACAGGCCTAAAAAAAACATTTTAAAACCATTTTCACAAAAAATTGTAGATTTCTATTTTTGTCACCAAAAACGAATACTCCGATCATGCCGAACTAGCGACATTTTGGACAGGCCTAAAAAAAAGCATTTTAGAACCATTTTCCAAAAAAAAGCTCAGAATTCTTTTTTTCATTTTTTGACACAAAAACAGTGACCCCGGTCATGCCGAACTATCGACATTCTGGACAGGCCTAAAAAAACATTTTAAAACCATTTTCACAAAACATTGCAGATTTCTATTTTGTCCCTAAAAACGATGACTCCGATCATGCCGAAAAAGCGACATTCTGGACAGGCCTAAAAAAATTTTTTAGAACCATTTTCACAAAAAATTGCAGATATTTTTTTCTCATTTTCGTGACACAAAAACAGTGACCCCGGTCATGCCGAACTATCGACATTCTGGACAGGCCTAAAAAAACATTTTAAAACCATTTTCACCAAAAATTGCAGATTTCTATTTTGTCCCTAAAAACGATGACTCCGATCATGCCGAAAAAGCGACATTCTGGACAGGCCTAAAAAAAAAAATTAAAACCATTTTCACCAAAAATGGCTGATTTTTTTTTCTTCATTTTTTGACACAAAAACAGTGACCCCGGTCATGCCGAACTAGCGACATTCTGGACAGGCCTAAAAAAAACATTTTAAAACCATTTTCACCAAAAATTGCAGATTTCTATTTTGTCCCTAAAAACGATGACTCCGATCATGCCGAACTAAGCGACATTCTGGACAGGCCTAAAAAAATTTCAAACCATTTTCACCAAAAATGGCTGATTTTTTTTCTTCTTTTTTGACACAAAAACAGTGACCCCGGTCATGCCGAACTAGCGACATTCTGGACAGGCCTAAAAAAAAACATTTTAAAACCATTTTCACCAAAAATTGCAGATTTCTATTTTGTCCCTAAAAACGATGACTCCGATCATGCCGAACTAGCGACATTTTGGACAGGCCTAAAAAAAATGCATTTTAGAACCATTTTCAAAAAAAAATTGCAGATATTTTTTTTTCATTTTCGTGACACAAAAACAGTGACCCCGGTCATACCGAACTATCGACATTCTGGACAGGCCTAAAAAAAACATTTTAAAACCATTTTCACAAAAAATTGCAGATTTCTATTTTGTCCCTAAAAACGATGACTCCGATCATGCCTAAAAAGCGACATTCTGGACAGGCCTAAAAAAATTTTTAAAACCATTTTCACCAAAAATTGCTGATTTTTTTTTCTTCATTTTCGTGACACAAAAACAGTGACCCCGGTTATGCCAAACTAGCGACATTCTGGACAGGCCTAAAAAAAACATTTTAAAACCATTTTCACAAAAATTGTAGATTTCTATTTTGTCACCAAAAACGAATACTCCGATCATGCCGAACTAGCGACATTTTGGACAGGCCTAAAAAAAAGCATTTTAGAACCATTTTCACAAAAAAAGCTCATAATTCTTTTTTCATTTTTGACACAAAAACAGTGACCCGGTCATGCCGAACTATCGACATTCTGGACAGGCCTAAAAAAAACATTTTAAAACCATTTTCACAAAAAATTGCAGATTTCTATTTGTGACCCTAGAACAGTGACTCCGATCATGCCGAACAAGCGACATTCTGGACAGGCCTAAAAATATTTTTAGAACCATTTTCACAAAAAATGGCAGATATTTTTTTTCATTTTCGTGACACAAAAACAGTGACCCCGGTCATACCGAACTATCGACATTCTGGACAGGCCTAAAAAAAACATTTTAAAACCATTTTCACAAAAAATTGCAGATTTCTATTTTGTCCCTAAAAACGATGACTCCGATCATGCCTAAAAAGCGACATTCTGGACAGGTCTAAAAAAAAATTTTAAAACCATTTTCACCAAAAATTGCTGATTTTTTTTTCTTCATTTTCGTGACACAAAAACAGTGACCACAAAAACAGTTATGCCAAACTAGCGACATTCTGGACAGGCCTAAAAAAAAATTTTAGAACCATTTTCACAAAAAATTGCAGATTTCTATTTTGTCCCTAAAAACGATGACTCCGATCATGCCGAACTAGCGACATTTTGGACAGGCCTAAAAAAAATGCATTTTAGAACCATTTTCAAAAAAAAGCTCAGAATTCTTTTTTTCATTTTTTGACACAAAAACAGTGACCCCGGTCATGCCGAACTATCGACATTCTGGACAGGCCTAAAAAAAACATTTTAAAACCATTTTCACAAAAAATTGCAGATTTCTATTTTGTCCCTAAAAACGTTGACTCCGATCATGCCGAAAAACCGTCATTCTGGACAGGCCTAAAAAAATGTTTTTGAACCATTTTCACAAAAAATTGCTGATATTTTTTTCATTTTCGTGACACAAAAACAGTGACCCCGGTCATACCGAACTATCGACATTCTGGACAGGCCTAAAAAAACATTTTAAAACCATTTTCACAAAAAATTTCAGATTTCTATTTTGTCCCTAAAAACGATGACTCCGATCATGCCTAAAAAGCGACATTCTGGACAGGCCTAAAAAAAATTTAAAACCATTTTCACCAAAAATTGCTGATTTTTTTCTTCATTTTCGTGACACAAAAACAGTGACCCCGGTCATGCCGAACTATCGACATTCTGGACAGGCCTAAAAAAACATTTTAAAACGTTTTTCACAAAAATTGCAGATTTCTATTTTGTCCCTAAAAACGTTGACTCCGATCATGCCGAAAAACCGTCATTCTGGACAGGCCTAAAAAAATGTTTTTGAACCATTTTCACAAAAAATTGCTGATATTTTTTTTTCATTTTCGTGACACAAAAACAGTGACCCCGGTCATACCGAACTATCGACATTATGGACAGGCCTAAAAAAACATTTTAAAACCATTTTCACAAAAATTGCAGATTTCTATTTTGTCCCTAAAAACGATGACTCCGATCATGCCGAAAAAGCGACATTCTGGACAGGCCTAAAAAAATTTTAAAAACCATTTTCACCAAAAATTGCTGATTTTTTTTTCTTCATTTTCGTGACACAAAAACAGTGACCCCGGTTATGCCAAACTAGCGACATTCTGGACAGGCCTAAAAAAAACATTTTAAAACCATTTTCACAAAAAATTTTAGATTTCTATTTTTGTCACCAAAAACGAATACTCCGATCATGCCGAACTAGCGACATTTTGGACAGGCCTAAAAAAAAGCATTTTAGAACCATTTTCAAAAAAAAGCTCAGAATTCTTTTTTCATTTTTTGACACAAAAACAGTGACCCGGTCATGCCGAACTATCGACATTCTGGACAGGCCTAAAAAAAACATTTTAAAACCATTTTCACAAAAAATTGCAGATTTCTATTTTGTCCCTAAAAACGATGACTCCGATCATGCCTAAAAAGCGACATTCTGGACAGGTCTAAAAAAATGTTAAAACCATTTTCACCAAAAATTGCTGATTTTTTTTCTTCATTTTCGTGACACAAAAACAGTGACCCCGGTTATGCCAAACTAGCGACATTCTGGACAGGCCTAAAAAAACATTTTAAAACCATTTTCACAAAAATTGTAGATTTCTATTTTGTCACCAAAAACGAATACTCCGATCATGCCGAACTAGCGACATTTTGGACAGGCCTAAAAAAAAGCATTTTAGAACCATTTTCCAAAAAAAGCTCATAATTCTTTTTTCATTTTTGACACAAAAACAGTGACCCGGTCATGCCGAACTATCGACATTCTGGACAGGCCTAAAAAAACATTTTAAAACCATTTTCACAAAAAATTGCAGATTTCTATTTTGTCCCTAAAAACGATGACTCCGATCATGCCGAAAAAGCGACATTCTGGACAGGCCTAAAAAAAATTTAAAAACCATTTTCAGCAAAAATGGCAGATTTTTTTCTTCATTTTTACACAAAAACAGTGACCCCGGTCATGCCGAACTAAGCGACATTCTGGACAGGCCTAAAAAATTTTTAGAACCATTTTCACAAAAAAGGCAGATATTTTTTTCATTTTCGTGACACAAAAACAGTGACCCGGTCATGCCGAACTATCGACATTCTGGACAGGCCTAAAAAAATTTTTAAAACCATTTTCACCAAAAATTGCAGATTTCTATTTTGTCCCTAAAAACGATGACTCCGATCATGCCGAACTAAGCGACATTTTGGACAGGCCTAAAAAAATGCATTTTAGAACCATTTTCAACAAAAAAGCTCAGAATTCTTTTTTTCATTTTTGACACAAAAACAGTGACCCGGTCATGCCGAACTATCGACATTCTGGACAGGCCTAAAAAAACATTTTAAAACGTTTTTCACAAAAAATTGCAGATTTCTATTTTGTCCCTAAAAACGTTGACTCGATCATGCCGAAAAACCGTCATTCTGGACAGGCCTAAAAAAATTTTTGAACCATTTTCACAAAAAATTGCAGATATTTTTTTTCATTTTCTTGACACAAAAACAGTGACCCCGGTCATACCGAACTATCGACATTCTGGACAGGCCTAAAAAAACATTTTAAAACCATTTTCACAAAAAATTGCAGATTTCTATTTTGTCCCTAAAAGCGATGACTCCGATCATGCCTAAAAGCGACATTCTGGACAGGTCTAAAAAATTTTTTAAACCATTTTCACCAAAAATTGCTGATTTTTTTTCTTCATTTTCGTGACACAAAAACAGTGACCACAAAAACAGTTATGCCAAACTAGCGACATTCTGGACAGGCCTAAAAAAACATTTTAGAACCATTTTCACAAAAATTGCAGATTTCTATTTTGTCCCTAAAAACGATGACTCCGATCATGCCGAACTAGCGACATTTTGGACAGGCCTAAAAAAAATGCATTTTAGAACCATTTTCAAAAAAAGCTCAGAATTCTTTTTTCATTTTTGACACAAAAACAGTGACCCCGGTCATGCCGAACTATCGACATTCTGGACAGGCCTAAAAAAAACATTTTAAAACGTTTTTCACAAAAAATTGCAGATTTCTATTTTGTCCCTAAAAGCGTTGACTCCGATCATGCCGAAAAACCGTCATTCTGGACAGGCCTAAAAAAATGTTTTTGAACCATTTTCACAAAAAATTGCTGATATTTTTTTCATTTTCGTGACACAAAAACAGTGACCCCGGTCATACCGAACTATCGACATTCTGGACAGGCCTAAAAAAACATTTTAAAACCATTTTCACAAAAAATTGCAGATTTCTATTTTGTCCCTAAAACGATGACTCCGATCATGCCTAAAAAGCGACATTCTGGACAGGTCTAAAAAAAATTTAAAAACCATTTTCACCAAAAATTGCTGATTTTTTTTCTTCATTTTCGTGACACAAAAACAGTGACCCCGGTCATGCCGAACTATCGACATTCTGGACAGGCCTAAAAAAACATTTTAAAACCGTTTTCACAAAAAATTGCAGATTTCTATTTTGTCCCTAAAAACGTTGACTCCGATCATGCCGAAAAACCGTCATTCTGGACAGGCCTAAAAAATGTTTTTGAACCATTTTCACAAAAAATTGCTGATTTTTTTTTCTTCATTTTCGTGACACAAAAACAGTGACCCCGGTTATGCCAAACTAGCGACATTCTGGACAGGCCTAAAAAAAACATTTTAAAACCATTTTCACAAAAAATTGTAGATTTCTATTTTGTCACCAAAAGCGATGACTCCGATCATGCCGAACTAAGCGACATTCTGGACAGGCCTAAAAAAAGCATTTTAGAACCATTTTCCAAAAAAGCTCATAATTCTTTTTCATTTTTGACACAAAAACAGTGACCCCGGTCATGCCGAACTATCGACATTCTGGACAGGCCTAAAAAAACATTTTAAAACCATTTTCACAAAAAATTGCAGATTTCTATTTTGTCCCTAAAAACGATGACTCCGATCATGCCGAAAAGCGACATTCTGGACAGGCCTAAAAAAATTTTAAAACCATTTTCAGCAAAAATGGCAGATTTTTTTTCTTCATTTTGTGACACAAAAACAGTGACCCCGGTCATGCCGAACTAGCGACATTCTGGACAGGCCTAAAAAACATTTTAGAACCATTTTCACAAAAAAATTGCAGATATTTTTTTCTATTTTCGTGACACAAAAACAGTGACTCCGGTCATGCCGAACTAGCGACATTCTGGACAGGCCTAAAAAAATTTTTAAAACCATTTTCACCAAAAATTGCAGATTTTTCTTATTTTGTCCCTAAAAACGATGACTCCGATCATGCCGAACTAGCGACATTCTGGACAGGCCTAAAAAAACATTTTAAAACCATTTTCACAAAAATTGTAGATTTCTATTTTTGTCACCAAAAACGATGACTCCGATCATGCCGAACTAGCGACATTTTGGACAGGCCTAAAAAAAAGCATTTTAGAACCATTTTCACAAAAAGCTCAGAATTCTTTTTCATTTTTGACACAAAAACAGTGACCCCGGTCATGCCGAACTATCGACATTCTGGACAGGCCTAAAAAAACATTTTAAAACCATTTTCACAAAAAATTGCAGATTTCTATTTTGTCCCTAAAAACGATGACTCCGATCATGCCGAAAAAGCGACATTCTGGACAGGCCTAAAAAAATTTTAAAACCATTTTCAGCAAAAATGGCAGATTTTTTTCTTCATTTTGTGACACAAAAACAGTGACCCCGGTCATGCCGAACTAAGCGACATTCTGGACAGGCCTAAAAAAATTTTTAGAACCATTTTCACAAAAAGTGCAGATATTTTTTTCATTTTCGTGACACAAAAACAGTGACCCCGGTCATGCCGAACTATCGACATTCTGGACAGGCCTAAAAAAACATTTTAAAACCATTTTCACCAAAAATTGCAGATTTCTATTTTGTCCCTAAAAACGATGACTCCGATCATGCCGAACTAGCGACATTTTGGACAGGCCTAAAAAAATGCATTTTAGAACCATTTTCAAAAAAAAGCTCAGAATTCTTTTTTCATTTTTGACACAAAAACAGTGACCCCGGTCATGCCGAACTATCGACATTCTGGACAGGCCTAAAAAAACATTTTAAAACCGTTTTCACAAAAAATTGCAGATTTCTATTTTGTCCCTAAAAGCGTTGACTCCGATCATGCCGAAAAAGCGTCATTCTGGACAGGCCTAAAAAAATGTTTTTGAACCATTTTCACAAAAAATTGCTGATATTTTTTTTTCATTTTCGTGACACAAAAACAGTGACCCCGGTCATACCGAACTATCGACATTCTGGACAGGCCTAAAAAAAACATTTTAAAACCATTTTCACAAAAAATTGCAGATTTCTATTTTGTCCCTAAAAACGATGACTCCGATCATGCCTAAAAAGCGACATTCTGGACAGGTCTAAAAAAATTTAAAAACCATTTTCACCAAAAATTGCTGATTTTTTTTTCTTCATTTTCGTGACACAAAAACAGTGACCCCGGTCATGCCGAACTATCGACATTCTGGACAGGCCTAAAAAAAAACATTTTAAAACGTTTTTCACAAAAAATTGCAGATTTCTATTTTGTCCCTAAAAACGTTGACTCCGATCATGCCGAAAAAGCGTCATTCTGGACAGGCCTAAAAAAATGTTTTAGAACCATTTTCACAAAAATTGCTGATATTTTTTTTCATTTTCGTGACACAAAAACAGTGACCCCGGTCATACCGAACTATCGACATTCTGGACAGGCCTAAAAAAACATTTTAAAACCATTTTCACAAAAAATTGCAGATTTCTATTTTGTCCCTAAAAACGATGACTCCGATCATGCCTAAAAAGCGACATTCTGGACAGGTCTAAAAAAATTTTAAAACCATTTTCACCAAAAATTGCTGATTTTTTTCTTCATTTTCGTGACACAAAAACAGTGACCCCGGTTATGCCAAACTAGCGACATTCTGGACAGGCCTAAAAAAACATTTTAAAACCATTTTCACAAAAAATTTTAGATTTCTATTTTGTCACCAAAACGAATACTCCGATCATGCCGAACTAGCGACATTTTGGACAGGCCTAAAAAAAAGCATTTTAGAACCATTTTCCAAAAAAAAGCTCAGAATTCTTTTTTCATTTTTGACACAAAAACAGTGACCCCGGTCATGCCGAACTATCGACATTCTGGACAGGCCTAAAAAAACATTTTAAAACCATTTTCACAAAAAATTGCAGATTTCTATTTTGTCCCTAAAAACGATGACTCCGATCATGCCGAAAAAGCGACATTCTGGACAGGCCTAAAAAAATTTAAAAACCATTTTCAGCAAAAATGGCTGATTTTTTTCTTCATTTTTGACACAAAAACAGTGACCCCGGTCATGCCGAACTAGCGACATTCTGGACAGGCCTAAAAAATTTTTAGAACCATTTTCACAAAAAAGGCAGATATTTTTTTCATTTTCGTGACACAAAAACAGTGACCCCGGTCATGCCGAACTATCGACATTCTGGACAGGCCTAAAAAAAATTTTAAAACCATTTTCACCAAAAATTGCAGATTTATATTTTGTCCCTAAAAACGATGACTCCAATCATGCCGAACTAGCGACATTTTGGACAGGCCTAAAAAAAATGCATTTTAGAACCATTTTCCAAAAAAAAGCTCAGAATTCTTTTTTTCATTTTTTGACACAAAAACAGTGACCCCGGTCATGCCGAACTATCGACATTCTGGACAGGCCTATTAAAAAACATTTTAAAACCGTTTTTCACAAAAAATTGCAGATTTCTATTTTGTCCCTAAAAGCGTTGACTCGATCATGCCGAAAAAGCGTCATTCTGGACAGGCCTAAAAAAAATTTTGAACCATTTTCACAAAAAATTGCAGATATTTTTTTTTTCATTTTCGTGACACAAAAACAGTGACCCCGGTCATACCGAACTATCGACATTCTGGACAGGCCTCAAAAAACATTGTAAAAACATTTTCACAAAAATTGCAGATTTCTATTTTGTCCCTAAAAACGATGACTCCGATCATGCCGAAAAAGCGACATTCTGGACAATCCTAAAAAAAATGTAGAACCATTTTCACAAAAAATTGCAGATATTTTTTCTCATTTTCGTGACACAAAAACAGTGACCCCGGTCATGCCGAACTATCGACATTCTGGACAGGCCTAAAAAAACATTTTAAAACCATTTTCACAAAAATTGCAGATTTCTATTTTGTCCCTAAAAACGATGACTCCGATCATGCCGAAAAAGCGACATTCTGGACAGGTCTAAAAAAATTTTAAAACCATTTTCACCAAAAATTGCTGATTTTTTTTCTTCATTTTCGTGACACAAAAACAGTGACCCCGGTTATGCCGAACTAGCGACATTCTGGACAGGCCTAAAAAAAACATTTTAAAACCATTTTCACAAAAAATTGTAGATTTCTATTTTTGTCACCTAAAACGAATACTCCGATCATGCCGAACTAAGCGACATTTTGGACAGGCCTAAAAAAAAGCATTTTAGAACCATTTTCACAAAAAAGCTCAGAATTCTTTTTTCATTTTTGACACAAAAACAGTGACCCCGGTCATGCCGAACTATCGACATTCTGGACAGGCCTAAAAAAACATTTTAAAACCATTTTCACAAAAATTGCAGATTTCTATTTTGTCCCTAAAAACGATGACTCCGATCATGCCGAAAAAGCGACATTCTGGACAGGCCTAAAAAAAATTTTAAAACCATTTTCACCAAAAATGGCTGATTTTTTTCTTCCTTTTTACACAAAAACAGTGACCCCGGTCATGCCGAACTAGCGACATTCTGGACAGGCCTAAAAAATTTTTTGAACCATTTTCACAAAAAAAGGCAGATATTTTTTCTCATTTTCGTGACACAAAAACAGTGACCCCGGTCATGCCGAACTATCGACATTCTGGACAGGCCTAAAAAAACATTTTAAAACCATTTTCACCAAAAATTGCAGATTTCTATTTTGTCCCTAAAAACGATGACTCCGATCATGCCGAACTAGCGACATTCTGGACAGGCCTAAAAAAATGCATTTTAGAACCATTTTCAAAAAAAGCTCAGAATTTTTTTTCATTTTGTGACACAAAAACAGTGACCCCGGTCATGCCGAACTATCGACATTCTGGACAGGCCTAAAAAAAACATTTTAAAACCATTTTCACAAAAAATTGCAGATTTCTATTTTGTCCCTAAAAACGTTGACTCGATCATGCCGAAAAACCGTCATTCTGGACAGGCCTAAAAAATTTTTTAGAACCATTTTCACAAAAATTGCTGATATTTTTTTCATTTTCGTGACACAAAAACAGTGACCCCGGTCATACCGAACTATCGACATTCTGGACAGGCCTAAAAAAACATTTTAAAACCATTTTCACCAAAAATTGCAGATTTCTATTTTGTCCCTAAAAGCGATGACTCCGATCATGCCGAAAAAGCGACATTCTGGACAGGTCTAAAAAAAATTTTAAAACCATTTTCACCAAAAATTGCTGATTTTTTTTCTTCATTTTCGTGACACAAAAACAGTGACCCCGGTTATGCCAAACTAGCGACATTCTGGACAGGCCTAAAAAAACATTTTAAAACCATTTTCACAAAAAATTGTAGATTTCTATTTTGTCACCAAAAACGAATACTCCGATCATGCCGAACTAGCGACATTTTGGACAGGCCTAAAAAAAAGCATTTTAGAACCATTTTCAAAAAAAAGCTCAGAATTCTTTTTTCATTTTTTGACACAAAAACAGTGACCCCGGTCATGCCGAACTATCGACATTCTGGACAGGCCTAAAAAAACATTTTAAAACCATTTTCACAAAAAATTGCAGATTTCTATTTTGTCCCTAAAAACGATGACTCCGATCATGCCGAAAAAGCGACATTCTGGACAGGCCTAAAAAAATTTTTAGAACCATTTTCACAAAAAATTGCAGATATTTTTTCTCATTTTCGTGACACAAAAACAGTGACCCCGGTCATGCCGAACTATCGACATTCTGGACAGGCCTAAAAAAAACATTTTAAAACCATTTTCACCAAAAATTGCAGATTTCTATTTTGTCCCTAAAAACGATGACTCGATCATGCCGAAAAAGCGACATTCTGGACAGGCCTAAAAAATTTGTAAAACCATTTTCACCAAAAATGGCTGATTTTTTTTTCTTCATTTTTTTACACAAAAACAGTGACCCCGGTCATGCCGAACTAGCGACATTCTGGACAGGCCTAAAAAAAAACATTTTAAAACCATTTTCACCAAAAATTGCAGATTTCTATTTTGTCCCTAAAAACGATGACTCCGATCATGCCGAACTAGCGACATTCTGGACAGGCCTAAAAAAAAATTTTAAAACCATTTTCACCAAAAATGGCTGATTTTTTTTCATTTTTGACACAAAAACAGTGACCCGGGCATGCCGAACTAGCGACATTCTGGACAGGCCTAAAAAAAAACATTTTAAAACCATTTTCACCAAAAATTGCAGATTTCTATTTTGTCCCTAAAAACGATGACTCCGATCATGCCGAACTAGCGACATTTTGGACAGGCCTAAAAAAAATGCATTTTAGAACCATTTTCAAAAAAAAATTGCAGATATTTTTTTTTCATTTTCGTGACACAAAAACAGTGACCCCGGTCATACCGAACTATCGACATTCTGGACAGGCCTAAAAAAAACATTTTAAAACCATTTTCACAAAAAATTGCAGATTTCTATTTTGTCCCTAAAAACGATGACTCCGATCATGCCGAAAAGCGACATTCTGGACAGGCCTAAAAAAAATGTTAGAACCATTTTCACAAAAAATTGCAGATATTTTTTTTCATTTTCGTGACACAAAAACAGTGACCCCGGTCATGCCGAACTAGCGACATTCTGGACAGGCCTAAAAAAACATTTTAAAACCATTTTCACAAAAAATTGCAGATTTCTATTTTGTCCCTAAAAACGGTGACTCCGATCATGCCGAAAAAGCGACATTCTGGACAGGCCTAAAAAAAATTTTAGAACCATTTTCACAAAAAATTGCAGATTTTCTATTTTGTGACCCAAAAAATGATGACCCGATCATGCCGAAAAAGCGACATTCTGGACAGGCCTAAAAAAACATTTTAAAACCATTTTCACAAAAAATTGTAGATTTCTATTTTTGTCACCAAAAACGATGACTCCGATCATGCCGAACTAGCGACATTTTGGACAGGCCTAAAAAAAAGCATTTTAGAACCATTTTCAAAAAAAAGCTCAGAATTCTTTTTTCATTTTTTGACACAAAAACAGTGACCCCGGTCATGCCGAACTATCGACATTCTGGACAGGCCTAAAAAAACATTTTAAAACCATTTTCACAAAAAATTGCAGATTTCTATTTTGTCCCTAAAAACGATGACTCCGATTATGCCGAAAAGCGACATTCTGGACAGGCCTAAAAAAAATTTTAAAAAATTTTCACCAAAAATTGCAGATTTTTTCTTCATTTTCGTGACACAAAAACAGTGACCCCGGTCATGCCGAACTAGCGACATTCTGGACAGGCCTAAAAAAAACATTTTAAAACCATTTTCACAAAAATTGTAGATTTCTATTTTTGTCACCAAAACGATGACTCCGATCGTGCCGAACTAGCGACATTTTGGATAGGCCTAAAAAAAAAGCATTTTAGAACCATTTTTAAAAAAAAAGCTCAGAATTCTTTTTTTCATTTTTTGACACAAAAACAGTGACCCCGGTCATGCCGAACTATCGACATTCTGGACAGGCCTAAAAAAACATTTTAAAACCATTTTCACAAAAAATTGCAGATTTCTATTTTGTCCCTAAAAACGATGACTCCGATCATGCCGAAAAAGCGACATTCTGGACAGGCCTAAAAAAAAAATTTAAAAAAATTTCCGCCAAAAATTGCTGATTTTTTTTTCTTCATTTTCGTGACACAAAAACAGTGACCCCGGTCATGCCGAACTAGCGACATTCTGGACAGGCCTAAAAAAAACCCATTTTAAAACCATTTTCACAAAAATTTTAGATTTCTATTTTGTCACCAAAACGATGACTCCGATCATGCCGAACTAGCGACATTTTGGACAGGCCTAAAAAAAAGCATTTTAGAACCATTTTCAAAAAAAAGCTCGAATTCTTTTTTTCATTTTTTGACACAAAAACAGTGACCCCGGTCATGCCGAACTATCGACATTCTGGACAGGCCTAAAAAAAATATTTTAAAACCATTTTCACAAAAAATTGCAGATTTCTATTTTGTCCCTAAAAACGATGACTCCGATCATGCCGAAAAAGCGACATTCTGGACAGGCCTAAATTTTTTTAAAAACCATTTTCACCAAAAATTGCTGATTTTTTTTCTCATTTTCGTGACACAAAAACAGTGACCCCGGTCATGCCGAACTAGCGACATTCTGGACAGGCCTAAAAAAATTTTAAAACCATTTTTCACCAAAACTGGCAGATTTTTTTTCTTCATTTTCGTGACACAAAAACAGTGACCCCGGTCATGCCGAACTAGCGACTTTCTGGACAGGCCTAAAAAAACATTTTAAAACCATTTTCACAAAAAATTGTAGATTTCTATTTTTGTCACCAAAAACGATGACTCCGATCATGCCGAACTAGCGACATTCTGGACAGGCCTAAAAAAATTTTAGAACCATTTTCACAAAAAATTGCAGATTTCTATTTTGTCCCTAAAAACGATGACTCCGATCATGCCGAAAAAGCGACATTCTGGACAGTCCTAAAAAAAAATGTAGAACCATTTTCACAAAAAATTGCAGATATTTTTTCTCATTTTCGTGACACAAAAACAGTGACCCCGGTCATGCCGAACTATCGATATTCTGGACAGGCCTAAAAAAATATTTTAAAACCATTTTCACAAAAAATTGCAGATTTCTATTTTGTCCCTAAAAACGATGACTCCGATCATGCCGAAAAGCGACATTCTGGACAGGCCTAAATTTTTTTTAAAAATCATTTTCACCAAAAATTGCTGATTTTTTTTCTCATTTTCGTGACACAAAAACAGTGACCCCGGTCATGCCGAACTAGCGACATTCTGGACAGGCCTAAAAAAAAGCATTTTAGAACCATTTTCAAAAAAAAGCTCCGAATAATTTTTTTCATTTTTTGACACAAAAACAGTGCCGAACTATCGACTTTCTGGACAGGCCTAAAAAAACATTTTAAAACCATTTTCACAAAAAATTGCAGATTTCTATTTTGTCCCTAAAAACGATGACTCCGATCAAAAGCGACATTCTGGACAGGCCTAAATTTTTTTTTTAAAACCATTTTCACCAAAAATTGCTGATTTTTTTTCATTTTCGTGACACAAAAACAGTGACCCCGGTCATGCCGAACTAGCGACATTCTGGACAGGCCTAAAAAAAAAGCATTTTAGAACCATTTTCACCAAAAATTGCAGATTTCTATTTTGTCCCTAAAAACGATGACTCCGATCATGCCGAAAAAGCGACATTCTGGACAGGCATAAAATGTTTTAAAAAACATTTTCACCAAAAATTGCTGATTTTTTTCTTCATTTTCGTGACACAAAAACAGTGACCCCGGTCATGCCGAACTAGCGACATTCTGGACAGGCCTAAAAAAAACATTTTAAAACCATTTTCACAAAAAATTGTAGATTTCTATTTTTGTCACCAAAAACGATGACTCCGATCATGCCGAACTAGCGACATTTTGGACAGGCCTAAAAAAAAGCATTTTAGAACCATTTTCACAAAAAATTGCAGATTTCTATTTTGTCCCTAAAAACGATGACTCCGATCATGCCGAAAAGCGACATTCTGGACAGGCCTAAAATGTTTTAAAAAACCATTTTCACCAAAAATGGCTGATTTTTTTTCTTCATTTTTTGACACAAAAACAGTGACCCCGGTCATACCGAACTATCGACATTATGGACAGGCCTAAAAAAACATTTTAAAACCATTTTCACAAAAATTGCAGATTTCTATTTTGTCCCTAAAAACGATGACTCCGATCATGCCGAAAAAGCGACATTCTGGACAGGCCTAAAAAAAAAATTTAGAACCATTTTCACCAAAAATTGCTGATTTTTTTTCCTTCATTTTCGTGACACAAAAACAGTGACCCCGGTTATGCCGAACTAGCGACATTCTGGACAGGCCTAAAAAAAGCATTTTAGAACCATTTTCAAAAAAAAAGCTCAGAATTCTGATTTTCATTATTTGACACAAAAACAGTGACCCCGGTCATGCAGAACTATCGACATACTGGACAGCCCTAAAAAAAACATTTTAAAACCATTTTCAAAAAAAATTGCAGATTTCTATTTTGTCCCTAAAAACGATGACTCCGATCATGCCGAAAAAGCGACATTCTGGACAGGCCTAAAAAAATTTAAAACCATTTTCACCAAAAATGGCTGATTTTTTTTCTTCATTTTTGACACAACAAAAGTGACCCCGGTCATACCGAACTATCGACATTCTGGACAGGCCTAAAAAAAACATTTTAAAAACATTTTCACCAAAAATTGCAGATTTCTATTTTGTCCCTAAAAACGATGACTCCGATCATGCCGAAAAAGCGACATTCTGGACAGGCCTAAATTTTTTTTTAAAAACCATTTTCACCAAAAATTGCTGATTTTTTTTTCTCATTTTCGTGACACAAAAACAGTGACCCCGGTCATGCCGAACTAGCGACATTCTGGACAGGCCTAAAAAAAAAGCATTTTAGAACCATTTTCAAAAAAAAAATCCGAATTATTTTTTTCATTTTTTGACACAAAAACAGTGCCAAACTATCGACATTCTGGACAGGCCTAAAAAAAACATTTTAAAACCATTTTCACAAAAAATTGCAGATTTCTATTTTGTCCCTAAAAACGATGACTCCGATCATGCCGAAAAGCGACATTCTGGACAGGCCTAAAAAAAAATTTAAAAACCATTTTCACCAAAAATTGCTGATTTTTTTTTCTTCATTTTCGTGACACAAAAACAGTGACCCCGGTCATGCCGAACTAGCGACATTCTGGACAGGCCTAAAAAAAAACATTTTAAAACCATTTTCACAAAAAATTGTAGATTTCTATTTTTGTCACCAAAAACGATGACTCCGATCATGCCGAACTAGCGACATTTTGGACAGGCCTAAAAAAAAGCATTTTAGAACCATTTTCAAACAAAAGCTCCGAATTCTTTTTTCATTTTTTGACACAAAAACAGTGACCCCGGTCATGCCGAACTATCGACATTCTGGACAGGCCTAAAAAACATTTTAAAACCATTTTCACAAAAATTGCAGATTTCTATTTTGTCCCTAAAAACGATGACTCCGATCATGCCGAAAAAGCGACATTCTGGACAGGCCTAAAAAAAATGTTTGAACCATTTTCACAAAAATTGCAGATATTTTTTTTCATTTTCGTGACACAAAAACAGTGACCCCGGTCATGCCGAACTATCGACATTCTGGACAGGCCTAAAAAAACATTTTAAAACCATTTTCACAAAAAATTGCAGATTTCTATTTTGTCCCTAAAAACGATGACTCCGATCATGCCAAAAAAGCGACATTCTGGACAGGCCTAAAATGTTTTAAAAAAACCATTTTCACCAAAAATGGCTGATTTTTTTTTCTTCATTTTTTGACACAAAAACAGTGACCCCGGTCATACCGAACTATCGACATTATGGACAGGCCTAAAAAAACATTTTAAAACCATTTTCACAAAAAATTGCAGATTTCTATTTTGTCCCTAAAAACGATGACTCCGATCATGCCGAAAAAGCGACATTCTGGACAGGCCTAAAAAAAAAATTTAGAACCATTTTCACCAAAAATTGCTGATTTTTTTTCCTTCATTTTCGTGACACAAAAACAGTGACCCCGGTTATGCCGAACTAGCGACATTCTGGACAGGCCTAAAAAAAGCATTTTAGAACCATTTTCAAAAAAAAGCTCAGAATTCTGATTTTCATTATTTGACACAAAAACAGTGACCCCGGTCATGCAGAACTATCGACATACTGGACTGCCCTAAAAAAAACATTTTAAAACCATTTTCACAAAAAATTGCAGATTTCTATTTTGTCCCTAAAAACGATGACTCCGATCATGCCGAAAAAGCGACATTCTGGACAGGCCTAAAAAAAAATTTAAAAACCATTTTCACCAAAAATGGCTGATTTTTTTTTCTTCATTTTTTGACACAACAAAAGTGACCCCGGTCATACCGAACTATCGACATTCTGGACAGGCCTAAAAAAAACATTTTAAAAACATTTTCACCAAAAATTGCAGATTTCTATTTTGTCCCTAAAAACGATGACTCCGATCATGCCGAAAAAGCGACATTCTGGACAGGCCTAAATTTTTTTTTAAAAACCATTTTCACCAAAAATTGCTGATTTTTTTTTCTCATTTTCGTGACACAAAAACAGTGACCCCGGTCATGCCGAACTAGCGACATTCTGGACAGGCCTAAAAAAAAAGCATTTTAGAACCATTTTCAAAAAAAAAATCCGAATTATTTTTTTCATTTTTTGACACAAAAACAGTGCCGAACTATCGACATTCTGGACAGGCCTAAAAAAAACATTTTAAAACCATTTTCACAAAAAATTGCAGATTTCTATTTTGTCCCTAAAAACGATGACTCCGATCATGCCGAAAAAGCGACATTCTGGACAGGCCTAAAAAAAAATTTAAAAACCATTTTCACCAAAAATGGCAGATTTTTTTTTCTTCATTTTTTGACACAGAAACAGTGACCCCGGTCATACCGAACTATCGACATTATGGACAGGCCTAAAAAAAACATTTTAAAACCATTTTCACAAAAAATTGCAGATTTCTATTTTGTCCCTAAAAACGATGACTCCGATCAAAAAGCGACATTCTGGACAGGCCTAAAATTTTTTTTTAAACCATTTTCACCAAAAATTGCTGATTTTTTTTTCATTTTCGTGACACAAAAACAGTGACCCCGGTCATGCCGAACTATCGACATTCTGGACAGGCCTAAAAAAACATTTTAAAACCATTTTCACAAAAAATTGCAGATTTCTATTTTGTCCCTAAAAACGATGACTCCGATCATGCCGAAAAAGCGACATTCTGGACAGGCCTAAAAAAATTTTTGGAACCATTTTCACCAAAAATTGCAGATATTTTTTTTTCATTTTCGTGACACAAAAACAGTGACCCCGGTCATGCCGAACTATCGACATTCTGGACAGGCCTAAAAAAACATTTTAAAACCATTTGCACAAAAAATTGCAGATTTCTATTTTGTCCCTAAAAACGATGACTCCGATCATGCCGAAAAAGCGACATTCTGGACAGGCCTAAAATGTTTTAAAAAAACCATTTTCACCAAAAATTGCTGATTTTTTTTTCTTCATTTTCGTGACACAAAAACAGTGATCCCGGTCATGCCGAACTAGCGACATTCTGGACAGGCCTAAAAAAAACATTTTAAAACCATTTTCACAAAAAATTGTAGATTTCTATTTTTGTCACCAAAAACGATGACTCCGATCATCCTGAACTAGCGACATTTTGGACAGGCCTAAAAAAAAAGCATTATAGAACCATTTTCAAAAACAAAGCTCAGAATTCTTTTTTTCATTTTTTGACACAAAAACAGTGACCCCGGTCATGCCGAACTATCGACATTCTGGACAGGCCTAAAAAAAACATTTTATAACCATTTTCACGAAAAATTGCAGATTTCTATTTTGTCCCTAAAAACGATGACTCCGATCATGCCGAAAAAGCGACATTCTGGACAGGCCTAAAAAAAAATGTTGAACCATTTTCACAAAAAATTGCAGATATTTTTTTTTCATTTTCGTGACACAAAAACAGTGACCCCGGTCATGCCGAACTATCGACATTCTGGACAGGCCTAAAAAAACATTTTAAAACCATTTTCACAAAAAATTGCAGATTTCTATTTTGTCCCTAAAAACGATGACTCCGATCATGCCGAAAAAGTGACATTCTGGACAGGCCTAAAAAACATTTTAAAACCATTTTCACAAAAAATTGCAGATTTCTATTTTGTCCCTAAAAACGATGACTCCGATCATGCCGAAAAGCGACATTCTGGACAGGCCTAAAAAAAAAATTAAAAACCATTTTCACCAAAAATGGCAGATTTTTTTTTCTTCATTTTCGTGACACAAAAACAGTGACCCCGGTCATGCCGAACTATTGACATTCTGGACAGGCCTAAAAAACATTTTAAAACCATTTTCACAAAAAATTGCAGATTTCTATTTTGTCCCTAAAAACGATGACTCCGATCATGCCGAAAAAGCGACATTCTGGACAGGCCTAAAAATTTTTTTAAAACCATTTTCACCAAAAATTGCTGATTTTTTTTTCTTCATTTTCGTGACACAAAAACAGTGACCCCGGTCATGCCGAACTAGCGACATTCTGGACAGGCCTAAAAAAAAACATTTTAAAACCATTTTCACAAAAAATTGTAGATTTCTTTTTTTGTCACCAAAAACGATGTCTCCGATCATGCCGAACTAGCGACATTTTGGACTGGCCTAAAAAAAAAAGCATTTTAGAACCATTTTCCAAAAAAAGCTCAGAATTCTTTTTTCATTTTTTGACACAAAAACAGTGACCCCGGTCATGCCGAACTATCGACATTCTGAACAGGCCTAAAAAAAACATTTTAAAACCATTTTCACAAAAATTTGCAGATTTCTATTTTGTCCCTAAAAACGATGACTCCGATCTTGCCGAAAAGCGACATTCTGGACAGGCCTAAAAAAAATTAAAAACCATTTTCACCAAAAATTGCTGATTTTTTTTCTTCATTTTTGACACAAAAACAGTGACCCCGGTCATACCGAACTATCGACATTCTGGACAGGCCTAAAAAAACATTTAAAAACCATTTTCACAAAAAATTGCAGATTTCTATTTTGTCCCTTAAAACGATGACTCCGATCATGCCGAGCGACATTCTGGACAGGCCTAAAAAAAAATTTAGAACCATTTTCACAAAAATTGCAGATATTTTTTCTCATTTTCGTGACACAAAAACAGTGACCCCGGTCATGCCGAACTATCGACATTCTGGACAGGCCTAAAAAAACATTTTAAAACCATTTTCACAAAAAATTGCAGATTTCTATTTTGTCCCTAAAAACGATGACTCCGATCATTCCGAAAAAGCGACATTCTGGACAGGCCTAAAAAAAATTTTTAAAACCATTTTCACCAAAAATGGCTGATTTTTTTCTTCATTTTTTGACACAAAAACAGTGACCCCGGTCATGCCGAACTATCGACATTCTAGACAGGCCTAAAAAACATTTTAAAACCATTTTCACAAAAAATTGCAGATTTCTATTTTTTCCCTAAAAACGATGACTCCGATCATGCCGTACTAGCGACATTTTGGACTGGCCTAAAAAAAAAGCATTTTAGAACCATTTTCCCAAAAAAGCTCAGAATTCTTTTTTTCATTTTTTGACACAAAAACAGTGACCCCGGTCATGCCGAACTATCGACATTCTGAACAGGCCTAAAAAAAAACATTTTAAAACCATTTTCACAAAAATTTGCAGATTTCTATTTTGTCCCTAAAAACAATGACTCCGATCTTGCCGAAAAAGCGACATTCTGGACAGGCCTAAAAAATTTTTAAAACCATTTTCACCAAAAATGGCAGATTTTTTTCTTCATTTTTGACACAAAAACAGTGACCCCGGTCATGCCGAACTATCGACATTCTGGACAGGCCTAAAAAAACATTTAAAAACCATTTTCACAAAAAATTGCAGATTTCTATCTTGTCCCTAAAAACGATGACTCCGATCATGCCGAAAAAGCGACATTCTGGACAGGCCTAAAAAAAAATTTAGAACCATTTTCACAAAAATTGCAGATATTTTTTCTCATTTTCGTGACACAAAAACAGTGACCCCGGTCATGCCGAACTATCGACATTCTGGACAGGCCTAAAAAACATTTGAAAACCATTTTCACAAAAAATTGCAGATTTCTATTTTGTCCCTAAAAACGATGACTCCGATCATGCCGAAAAAGCGACATTTTGGACAGGCCTAAAAAAATTTTTTAAAACCATTTTCACAAAAAATTGCAGATTTTTTTTTCTTCATTTTTTGACACAAAAACAGTGACCCCGGTCATGCCGATCTATCGACATTCTGGACAGGCCTAAAAAAACATTTTATAACCATTTTCACCAAAAATTGCAGATATTTTTTTTTCATTTTCACGACACAAAAACAGTGACCCCGGTCATGCTGAACTAGCGACATTCTGGACAGGCCTAAAAAAACATTTAAAAACTATTTTCACAAAAAATTGCAGATTTCTATTTTGTCCCTATAAACTATGACTCCGATCATGCCGAACTAGCGACATTTTGGACAGGCCTAAAAAAATGTTTTAAAACCATTTTCACAAAAAATTGCAGATTTTTTTTTCTTCATTTTCACGACACAAAAACAGTGACCCCGGTCATGCCGAACTAGCGACATTCTGGACAGTCCTAAAAAAACATTTTAAAACAATTTTCACAAAAAATTGCAGATTTCTATTTTTGTCATCAAAAACGATGACTCCGATCATGCCGAACTAGCGACATTTTGGACAGGCCTAAAAAATATTTTAGAACCATTTTTACAAAAAAAAGCTCAGATTTTTTATTTTTATTTATTTATTTTTTTGACACAAAAACATTGACCCCGGTCATGCCGAACTATCGACATTCTGGACAGGCCTAAAAAAACATTTTATAACCATTTTCACCAAAAATTGCAGATATTTTTTTTCATTTTCACGACACAAAAACAGTGACCCCGGTCATGCTGAACTAGCGACATTCTGGACAGGCCTAAAAAAACATTTGAAAACTATTTTCACAAAAAATTGCAGATTTCTATTTTGTCACCAAAAACGATAACTCCGATCATGCCAAACTAGCGACATTTTGGACAGGCCTAAAAAATTTTTTAAAACCATTTTCACAAAAAATTGCAGATTTTTTTTCTTCATTTTTGACACAAAAACAGTGACCCCGGTCATGCTGAACTAGCGACATTCTGGACAGGCCTAAAAAAAACATTTTAAAACTATTTTCACAAAAAATTGCAGATTTCTATTTTTGTCACCAAAAACAATCACTCCGATCATGCCGAACTAGCGACATTTTGGACAGGCCTAAAAAAACATTTTAGAACAATTTTCACAAAAATAGCTCAGATTTTTTTTTCATTTTTGACACAAAAACAGTGACCCCGGTCATGCCGAACTATCGACAATCTGGACAGGCCTAAAAAAACATTTTAAAACCATTTTCACAAAAAATTACAGATATTTTTTTTCATTTTCGTGACACAAACACAGTGACCCCGGTCATGCCGAACTATCGACATTCTGGACAGGCCTAAAAAACATTTTAAAACAATTTTCACAAAAAATTGCAGATTTCTATTTTGTCCCTATAAACTATGACTCCGATCATGCCGAACTAGCAACATTCTGGACTGGCCTAAAAAAATGTTTTTAAAACAATTTATCACAAAAAATTGCAGATTTCTATTTTGTCCCTAAAAACGATGCCTCCGATCAAGCTGAAAAAGCGACATTCTGGACAGGCCTAAAAAAAATGTCTAAAACGATTTTCACAAAAAATTGCAGATTTTTTTTTTTCATTTTCGTGACACAAAAACAGTGACACCGGTCATGCCGAACTAGCGACATTCTGGACAGGCCTAAAAAAACATTTAAAAACCATTTTCACAAAAAATTGCAGATTTCTATTTTTGTCACCAAAAACGATGACTCCGATCATGCCGAACTAGCGACATTTTGGACAGGCCTAAAAAAATGTTTTAAAACCATTTTCACAAAAAATTGCAGATTTTTTTTTCTTCATTTTCATAACACAAAAACAGTGACCCCGGTCATGCCGAACTAGCGACATTCTGGACAGGCCTAAAAAAACATTTTAAAACCATTTTCACAAAAAATTGCAGATTTCTATTTTTGTCATCAAAAACGATGACTCCGATCATGCCGAACTAGCGACATTCTGGACAGGCCTAAAAAAACATTTTAAAACCATTTTCACAAAAAATTGCAGATTTCTATTTTTGTCATCAAAAACGATGACTCCGGTCATGCCGAACTAGCGACATTTTGGACAGGCCTAAAAAACATTTTAGAACCATTTTTACAAAAATGCTCAGATTTTTTATTTTATTTATTTTTTTGACACAAAAACAGTGATCCCGGTCATGCCGAACTATCGACATTCTGGACAGGCCTAAAAAACATTTTATAACCATTTTCACCAAAAATTGCAGGTATTTTTTTCATTTTCACGACACAAAAACAGTGACCCCGGTCATGCTGAACTAGCGACATTCTGGACAGGCCTAAAAAAACATTTTAAAACTATTTTCACAAAAATTGCAGATTTCTATTTTTGTCACCAAAAACAATCACTCCGATCATGCCGAACTAGCGACATTTTGGACAGGCCTAAAAAAACATTTTAGAACAATTTTCACAAAAATAGCTCAGATTTTTTTTTCATTTTTTGACACAAAAACAGTGACCCGGTCATGCCGAACTATCGACATTCTGGACAGGCCTAAAAAAACATTTAAAACCATTTTCACAAAAAATTACAGATATTTTTTTCATTTTCGTGACACAAAAACAGTGACCCCGGTCATGCCGAACTATCGACATTCTGGACAGGCCTAAAAAAACATTTTAAAACCATTTTCACAAAAATTGCAGATTTCTATTTTGTCCCTAAAAACGATGCCTCCGATCAAGCTGAAAAGCGACATTCTGGACAGGCCTAAAAAAAATGTCTAAAACGATTTTCACAAAAAATTGCAGATTTTTTTTTTCATTTTCGCGACACAATAACAGTGACACCGGTTATGCCGAACTAGCGACATTCTGGACAGGCCTAAAAAACATTTTAAAACCATTTTCACAAAAATTGCAGATTTCTATTTTTGTCACCAAAACGATGACTCCGATCATGCCGAACTAGCGACATTTTGGACAGGCCTAAAAAAATGTTTTAAAACCATTTTCACAAAAAATTGCAGATTTTTTTTTCTTCATTTTCACAACACAAAAACAGTGACCCCGGTCATGCCGAACTAGCGACATTCTGGACAGGCCTAAAAAAACATTTTAAAACCATTTTCACAAAAAATTGCAGGATTTTTTTTTTTCGTCGACACAAAAACAGTGACCCCGGTCATGCTGAACTAGCGACATTCTGGACAGGCCTAAAAAAACATTTTATAACCATTTTCACCAAAAATTGCAGGTATTTTTATTTTTATTTTCGTGACACAAAAACAGTGACACCGGTCATGACGAACTAGCGACATTCTGGACAGGCCTAAAAAACATTTAAAAACCATTTTCACAAAAAATTGCAGATTTCTATTTTTGTCACCAAAAACGATGACTCAAATCATGCCGAACTAGCGACATTTTGGACAGGCCTAAAAAAAACATATTAGAACCATTTTCACAAAAAAAGCTCAGATTTTTTTTTCATTTTTAACTCAAAAACAGTGACCCCGGTCATGCCGAAGCGACATTAGTCAGAATGTCGTCAGAAACAGGCCCCCAAAAAAATTTAAAACCATTTTCACAAAAAATTGCAGATTTCTATTTTTGTCATCAAAAACGATGACTCCGATCATGCCGAACTAGCGACATTTTGGACAGGCCTAAAAAAATGTTTTAAAACCATTTTCACAAAAAATTGCAGATTTTTTTTTCTTCATTTTCACGACACAAAAACAGTGACCCCGGTCATGCCGAACTAGCGACATTCTGGACAGGCCTAAAAAAACATTTTAAAACCATTTTCACAAAAATTGCAGATTTCTATTTTTGTCATCAAAACGATGACTCCGATCATGCCGAACTAGCGACATTTTGGACAGGCCTAAAAAATATTTTAGAACCATTTTCACAAAAAATTGCAGATATCTTTTTTTCATTTTCACGACACAAAAACAGTGACCCCGGTCATGCCGAACAAAGCGACATTCGTCGGACAGGCCCCAAAAAAATGTAAAACCATTTTCACAAAAAATTGCAGATTTTTTTTTTCATTTTCGTGACACAAAAACAGTGACCCCGGTCATACCGAACTAGCGACATTCTGGACAGGCCTAAAAAAACATTTTAAAACCATTTTCACAAAAATTGCAGATTTCTATTTTTGTCACCAAAAACGATGACTCCGATCATGCCGAACTAAGCGACATTTTGGACAGGCCTAAAAAAATGTTTTAAAACCATTTTCACAAAAAATTGCAGATTTCTATTTTTGTCACCAAAAACGATGACTCCGATCATGCCGAACTAGCGACATTTTGGACACGCCTAAAAAAACATTTTAAAACCATTTTCACAAAAAATTGCAGATTTCTATTTTGTCCCTAAAAACTATGACTCCGATCATGCCGAAAGCGACATTCTGGACAGGCCTAAAAAAATTTTAAAACCATTTTCACAAAAAATGGCAGATTTTTTTTTCATTTTCGTGACACAAAAACAGTGACACGGTCATGCTGAACTAGCGACATTCTGGACAGGCCTAAAAAACATTTTAAAAACATTTTCACAAAAAATGGCAGATTTCTATTTTTGTCACCAAAAACGATGACTCCGATCATGCCGAACTAGCGACATTTTGGACAGGCCTAAAAAACATTTTAAAACCATTTTCACAAAAAATTGCAGATATCTTTTTCATTTTCACGACACAAAAACAGTGACTCCGGTCATGCCGAACTAAGCGACATTCGTGGACAGGCCCAAAAAACATTTAAAACCATTTTCACAAAAAATTGCAGATTTTTTTTTCATTTTCGTGACACAAAAACAGTGACCCGGTCATACCGAACTAGCGACATTCTGGACAGGCCCTAAAAAACATTTTAAAACCATTTTCACAAAAATTGCAGATTTCTATTTTTGTCACCAAAAACGATGACTCCGATCATGCCGAACTAGCGACATTTTGGACAGGCCTAAAAAAATGTTTTAAAACCATTTTCACAAAAAATTGCAGATTTCTATTTTTGTCATCAAAAACGATGACTCCGATCATGCCGAACTAGCGACATTTTGGACACGCCTAAAAAAACATTTTAAAACCATTTTCACAAAAAATTGCAGATTTCTATTTTGTCCCTAAAAACTATGACTCCGATCATGCCGAAAAAGCGACATTCTGGACAGGCCTAAAAAAAAATTTAAAACCATTTTCACAAAAAATGGCAGATTTTTTTTTTTCATTTTCGTGACACAAAAACAGTGACACGGTCATGCTGAACTAGCGACATTCTGGACAGGCCTAAAAAAACATTTTAAAACCATTTTCACAAAAAATGGCAGATTTCTATTTTTGTCACCAAAAACGATGACTCCGATCATGCCGAACTAGCGACATTTTGGACACGCCTAAAAAAACATTTTAAAACCATTTTCACAAAAAATTGCAGATTTCTATTTTGTCCCTAAAAACTATGACTCCGATCATGCCGAAAAAGCGACATTCTGGACAGGCCTAAAAAAAAATGTAAAACCATTTTCACAAAAAATGGCAGATTTTTTTTTTTCATTTTCGTGACACAAAAACAGTGACACGGTCATGCTGAACTAGCGACATTTTGGACAGGCCTAAAAAAACATTTTAGAACAATTTTCACAAAAAAAGCTCCGATTTTTTTTTTCATTTTTTGACACAAAAACAGTGACCCCGGTCATGCCGAACTATCGACATTCTGGAAAGGCCTAAAAAAACATTTTATAACCATTTTCACAAAAAATTGCAGATATTTTTTTTTCTTTTTCGTGACACAAAAAAAGTGACCCCGGTCATGCCGAACTAGCAACATTCCGGACTGGCCTAAATTTTTTTTTTAAAAACAATTTATACAAAAAATTGCAGATTTCTATTTGTCCCTAAAAACGATGACTCTGATCAAGCTGAAAAAGCGACATTCTGGACAGGCCTAAAAAAAATGTCTAAAACAATTTTCACAAAAAATTGCAGATTTTTTTTTTTTCATTTTCGTGACACAAAAACAGTGACACCGGTCATGACGAACTAGCGACATTCTGGACAGGCCTAAAAAACATTTTAAAACTATTTTCACAAAAAATTGCAGATTTCTATTTTTGTCACCAAAAACAATGACTCCGATCATGCCGAACTGGCGACATTCTGGACAGGCCTAAAAAACATTTTAAAACTATTTTCACAAAAATTGCAGATTTCTATTTTTGTCACCAAAAACAATGACTCGATCATGCCGAACTAGCGACATTTTGGACAGGCCTAAAAAAAACATTTTAGAACAATTTTCACAAAAATAGCTCAGATTTTTTTTTCATTTTTGACACAAAACAGTGACCCCATTCATGCCGAACTATCGACATTCTGGACAGGCCTAAAAAAACATTTTATAACCATTTTCACAAAAAATTGCAGATACTTTTTTTTCATTTTCACGACACAAAAACAGTGACCCCGTCATGCTGAACTAGCGACATTATGGACAGGCCTAAAAAAACATTTTAAAACTATTTTCACAAAAAATTGCAGATTTCTATTTTTGTCACCAAAAACAATGACTCCGATCATGCCGAACTAGCGACATTTTGGACAGGCCTAAAAAAAACATTTTAGAACAATTTTCACAAAAATAGCTCAGATTTTTTTTTTCTTCAGGCCTAAAAAAACATTTTATAACCATTTTCACAAAAAACTGCAGATATTTTTTTTCATTTTCACGACACAAAAACAGTGACCCCGGTCATGCCGAACTAGCGACATTCTGGACAGGCCTAAAAAAACATTTTAAAACTATTTTCACAAAAATAGCTCAGATTTTTTTTTTTCATTTTTTGACACAAAAACAGTTTCCCTGGTCATGCCGAACTATCGACATTCTGGACAGGCCTAAAAAAACATTTTATAACCATTTTCACAAAAAATTGCAGATATTTTTTTTTCATTTTCACGACACAAAAACAGTGACCCCGGTCATGCCGAACTAGCGACATTCTGGACAGGCCTAAAAAAACATTTTAAAACTATTTTCACAAAAATTGCAGATTTCTATTTTTGTCACCAAAAACAGTGACCCCGGTCATGCCGAACTATCGACATTTTGGACAGGCCTAAAAAAACATTTTAGAACAACTTTCACAAAAATAGCTCAGATTTTTTTTTTCATTTTTGACACAAAAACAGTGACCCCGGTCATGCCGAACTATCGACATTCTGGACAGGCCTAAAAAACATTTTATAACCATTTTCACAAAAAATTGCAGATATTTTTTTTCATTTTCACGACACAAAAACAGTGACACCGGTCATGCCGAACTAGCAACAATCTGGACAGGCCTAAAAAAACATTTTAAAACTATTTTCACAAAAAATTGCAGATTTCTATTTTGTCACCAAAAACAATGACTCCGATCATGCCGAACTAGCGACATTTTGGACAGGCCTAAACAAAACATTTTAGAACAATTTTCACAAAAATAGCTCAGATTTTTTTTTCATTTTTGACACAAAAACAGTGACCCCGGTCATGCCGAACTAGCGACATTCTGGACAGGCCTAAAAAACATTTAAAACTATTTTCACAAAAAATTGCAGATTTCTATTTTTGTTTCCAAAAACAGTGACCCCGGTCATGCCGAACTATCGACATTTTGGACAGGCCTAAAAAAACATTTTAGAACAATTTTCACAAAAATAGCTCAGATTTTTTTTTCATTTTTGACACAAAAACAGTGACCCCGGTCATGCCGAACTATCGACATTCTGGACAGGCCTAAAAAAACATTTTATAACCATTTTCACAAAAAATTGCAGATATTTTTTTTTCATTTTCACGACACAAAAACAGTGACCCCGGTCATGCCGAACTATCGACATTCTGGACAACCCTAAAAAAACATTTTATAACCATTTTCACAAAAAAATGCAGATATTTTTTTTTCATTTTCACGACACAAAAACAGTGACCCCGGCCGAACTAGCGACATTCTGGACAGGCCTAAAAAAACATTTTATAACCATTTTCACAAAAAATTGCAGATATTTTTTTTTCATTTTCACGACACAAAAACAGTGACCCCGGCCGAACTAGCGACATTCTGGACAGGCCTAAAAAAACATTTTAAAACTATTTTCACAAAAATAGCTGATTTTTTTTTTTCATTTTTTGACACAAAAACAGTGACCCCGGTCATGCCGAACTATCGACATTCTGGACAGGCCTAAAAAAACATTTTATAACCATTTTCACAAAAAATTGCAGATATTTTTTTTTCATTTTCACGACACAAAAACAGTGACCCCGGTCATGCCGAACTAGCGACATTCTGGACAGGCCTAAAAAAAACATTTTAGAACAATTTTCACAAAAATAGCTGATTTTTTTTTTCATTTTTGACACAAAAACAGTGACCCCGGTATTGCCGAACTATCGACATTCTGGACAGGCCTAAAAAAACATTTTATAACCATTTTCACAAAAAATTGCAGATATTTTTTTTCATTTTCACGACACAAAAACAGTGACCCGGTCATGCCGAACTAGCGACATTCTGGACAGGCCTAAAAAAACATTTTAGAACAATTTTCACAAAAATAGCTCAGATTTTTTTTTCATTTTTGACACAAAAACAGTGACCCCGGTCATGCCGAACTATCGACATTCTGGACAGGCCTAAAAAAACATTTTAAAACTATTTTCACAAAAATTGCAGATTTCTATTTTTGTCACCAAAAACAATGACTCCGATCATGCCGAACTAGCGACATTTTGGACAGGCCTAAAAAAACATTTTAGAACAATTTTCACAAAAAATAGCTCAGATTTTTTCTTCATTTTTGACACAAAAACAGTGACCCCGGTCATGCCGAACTATCGACATTCTGGACAGGCCTAAAAAAACATTTTAAAACTATTTTCACAAAAAATTGCAGATTTCTATTTTTGTCACCAAAAACAATGACCCCGGTCATGCCGAACTATCGACATTTTGGACAGGCCTAAAAAAACATTTTAGAACAATTTTCACAAAAATAGCTCAGATTTTTTTTTCATTTTTTGACACAAAAACAGTGACCCCGGTCATGCCGAACTATCGACATTCTGGACAGGCCTAAAAAAACATTTTAAAACTATTTTCACAAAAAATTGCAGATTTCTATTTTTGTCACCAAAAACAATGACTCCGATCATGCCGAACTAGCGACATTTTGGACAGGCCTAAAAAAAACATTTTAGAACAATTTTCACAAAAATAGCTCAGATTTTTTTCTTCATTTTTTGACACAAAAACAGTGACCCGGTCATGCCGAACTATCGACATTCTGGACAGGCCTAAAAAACATTTTAAAACTATTTTCACAAAAATTGCAGATTTCTATTTTTGTCACCAAAAACAATGACTCCGATCATGCCGAACTGGCGACATTCTGGACAGGCCTAAAAAACATTTTAAAACTATTTTCACAAAAAATTGCAGATTTCTATTTTTGTCACCAAAAACAATGACTCCGATCATGCCGAACTAGCGACATTTTGGACAGGCCTAAAAAAAACATTTTAGAACAATTTTCACAAAAATAGCTCAGATTTTTTTTTCATTTTTTGACACAAAATCAGTGACCCCATTCATGCCGAACTATCGACATTCTGGACAGGCCTAAAAAAACATTTTATAACCATTTTCACAAAAAATTGCAGATATTTTTTTTCATTTTCACGACACAAAAACAGTGACCCGTCATGCTGAACTAGCGACATTATGGACAGGCCTAAAAAACATTTTAAAACTATTTTCACAAAAAATTGCAGATTTCTATTTTTGTCACCAAAAACAATGACTCCGATCATGCCGAACTAGCGACATTTTGGACAGGCCTAAAAAAACATTTTAGAACAATTTTCACAAAAATAGCTCAGATTTTTTTTTTCTTCAGGCCTAAAAAACATTTTATAACCATTTTCACAAAAAATTGCAGATATTTTTTTTCATTTTCACGACACAAAAACAGTGACCCCGGTCATGCCGAACTAGCGACATTCTGGACAGGCCTAAAAAAACATTTTAAAACTATTTTCACAAAAATAGCTCAGATTTTTTTTTCATTTTTGACACAAAAACAGTTTCCCTGGTCATGCCGAACTATCGACATTCTGGACAGGCCTAAAAAAACATTTTATAACCATTTTCACAAAAAATTGCAGATATTTTTTTCATTTTCACGACACAAAAACAGTGACCCCGGTCATGCCGAACTAGCGACATTCTGGACAGGCCTAAAAAACATTTTAAAACTATTTTCACAAAAAATTGCAGATTTCTATTTTTGTCACCAAAAACAGTGACCCCGGTCATGCCGAACTATCGACATTTTGGACAGGCCTAAAAAAAACATTTTAGAACAACTTTCACAAAAATAGCTCAGATTTTTTTTTTTCATTTTTTGACACAAAAACAGTGACCCCATTCATGCCGAACTATCGACATTCTGGACAGGCCTAAAAAAACATTTTATAACCATTTTCACAAAAAATTGCAGATATTTTTTTTTCATTTTCACGACACAAAAACAGTGACCCCGTCATGCTGAACTAGCGACATTATGGACAGGCCTAAAAAAACATTTTAAAACTATTTTCACAAAAAATTGCAGATTTCTATTTTTGTCACCAAAAACAATGACTCCGATCATGCCGAACTAGCGACATTTTGGACAGGCCTAAAAAAACATTTTAGAACAATTTTCACAAAAATAGCTCAGATTTTTTTTTTTCTTCAGGCCTAAAAAAACATTTTATAACCATTTTCACAAAAAATTGCAGATATTTTTTTTTCATTTTCACGACACAAAAACAGTGACCCCGGTCATGCCGAACTAGCGACATTCTGGACAGGCCTAAAAAAACATTTTAAAACTATTTTCACAAAAATAGCTCAGATTTTTTTTTTTCATTTTTTGACACAAAAACAGTTTCCCTGGTCATGCCGAACTATCGACATTCTGGACAGGCCTAAAAAAACATTTTATAACCATTTTCACAAAAAATTGCAGATATTTTTTTCATTTTCACGACACAAAAACAGTGACCCGGTCATGCCGAACTAGCGACATTCTGGACAGGCCTAAAAAAACATTTTAAAACTATTTTCACAAAAAATTGCAGATTTCTATTTTTGTCACCAAAAACAGTGACCCCGGTCATGCCGAACTATCGACATTTTGGACAGGCCTAAAAAAAACATTTTAGAACAACTTTCACAAAAATAGCTCAGATTTTTTTTTTTATTTTTGACACAAAAACAGTGACCCCGGTCATGCCGAACTATCGACATTCTGGACAGGCCTAAAAAAACATTTTATAACCATTTTCACAAAAAATTGCAGATATTTTTTTTCATTTTCCACGACACAAAAACAGTGACACCGGTCATGCCGAACTAGCAACAATCTGGACAGGCCTAAAAAAACATTTTAAAACTATTTTCACAAAAAATTGCAGATTTCTATTTTTGTCACCAAAAACAATGACTCCGATCATGCCGAACTAGCGACATTTTGGACAGGCCTAAACAAAACATTTTAGAACAATTTTCACAAAAATAGCTCAGATTTTTTTTTCATTTTTGACACAAAAACAGTGACCCGGTCATGCCGAACTATCGACATTCTGGACAGGCCTAAAAAAACATTTTATAACCATTTTCACAAAAAATTGCAGATATTTTTTTTTCATTTTCACGACACAAAAACAGTGACCCCGGTCATGCCGAACTAGCGACATTCTGGACAGGCCTAAAAAAACATTTTAAAACTATTTTCACAAAAAATTGCAGATTTCTATTTTTGTTTCCAAAAACAGTGACCCGGTCATGCCGAACTATCGACATTTTGGACAGGCCTAAAAAAAACATTTTAGAACAATTTTCACAAAAATAGCTCAGATTTTTTTTTCATTTTTGACACAAAAACAGTGACCCCGGTCATGCCGAACTATCGACATTCTGGACAGGCCTAAAAAAACATTTTATAACCATTTTCACAAAAAATTGCAGATATTTTTTTTCATTTTCACGACACAAAAACAGTGACCCCGGTCATGCCGAACTAAGCGACATTCTGGACAGGCCTAAAAAAACATTTTAAAACAATTTTCACAAAAAATTGCAGATTTCTATTTTTGTCACCAAAAACAATGACTCCGATCATGCCGAACTAGCGACATTTTGGACAGGCCTAAAAAAAGCATTTTAGAACAATTTTCACAAAAATAGCTCTGATTTTTTTTTTCATTTTTTGACACAAAAACAGTGACCCCGGTCATGCCGAACTATCGACATTCTGGACAACCCTAAAAAAACATTTTATAACCATTTTCACAAAAAAATGCAGATATTTTTTTCATTTTCCACGACACAAAAACAGTGACCCCGGCCGAACTAGCGACATTCTGGACAGGCCTAAAAAAACATTTTATAACCATTTTCACAAAAAATTGCAGATATTTTTTTTTCATTTTCACGACACAAAAACAGTGACCCCGGCCGAACTAGCGACATTCTGGACAGGCCTAAAAAAACATTTTAAAACTATTTTCACAAAAAATTGCAGATTTCTATTTTTGTCACCAAAAACAATGACTCCGATCATGCCGAACTAGCGACATTTTGGACAGGCCTAAAAAAACATTTTAGAACAATTTTCACAAAAATAGCTGATTTTTTTTTCATTTTTTGACACAAAAACAGTGACCCCGGTCATGCCGAACTATCGACATTCTGGACAGGCCTAAAAAAACATTTTATAACCATTTTCACAAAAAATTGCAGATATTTTTTTCATTTTCACGACACAAAAACAGTGACCCCGGTCATGCCGAACTAGCGACATTCTGGACAGGCCTAAAAAAACATTTTAAAACTATTTTCACAAAAATTGCAGATTTCTATTTTGTCTCCAAAAACAGTGACCCCGGTCATGCCGAACTATCGACATTTTGGACAGGCCTAAAAAAACATTTTAGAACAATTTTCACAAAAATAGCTCAGATTTTTTTTTCATTTTTTGACACAAAAACAGTGACCCCGGTCATGCCGAACTATCGACATTCTGGACAGGCCTAAAAAAACATTTTATAACTATTCTCACAAAAAAATGCAGATATTTTTTTTTCATTTTCATGACACAAAAACAGTGACCGAACTAGCGACATTCTGTACAGGCCTAAAAAAACATTTTAAAACTATTTTCACAAAAAATTGCAGATTTCTATTTTTGTCACCAAAAACAATGACTCCGATCATGCCGAACTAGCGACATTTTGGACAGGCCTAAAAAAAACATTTTAGAACAATTTTCACAAAAATAGCTCAGATTTTTTTCTTCATTTTTTGACACAAAAACAGTGACCCCGGTCATGCCGAACTATCGACATTCTGGACAGGCCTAAAAAAACATTTTAAAACTATTTTCACAAAAAATTGCAGATTTCTATTTTTGTCACCAAAAACAATGACTCCGATCATGCCGAACTGGCGACATTCTGGACAGGCCTAAAAAAACATTTTAAAACTATTTTCACAAAAAATTGCAGATTTCTATTTTTGTCACCAAAAACAATGACTCGATCATGCCGAACTAGCGACATTTTGGACAGGCCTAAAAAAAACATTTTAGAACAATTTTCACAAAAATAGCTCAGATTTTTTTTTCATTTTTGACACAAAAACAGTGACCCCGGTCATGCCGAACTATCGACATTCTGGACAGGCCTAAAAAAACATTTTATAACCATTTTCACAAAAAATTGCAGATATTTTTTTTTCATTTTCACGACACAAAAACAGTGACCCCGTCATGCTGAACTAGCGACATTATGGACAGGCCTAAAAAAACATTTTAAAACTATTTTCACAAAAAATTGCAGATTTCTATTTTTGTCACCAAAAACAATGACTCCGATCATGCCGAACTAGCGACATTTTGGACAGGCCTAAAAAAACATTTTAGAACAATTTTCACAAAAATAGCTCCGATTTTTTTTTCTTCAGGCCTAAAAAACATTTTATAACCATTTTCACAAAAAATTGCAGATATTTTTTTCATTTTCACGACACAAAAACAGTGACCCCGGTCATGCCGAACTAGCGACATTCTGGACAGGCCTAAAAAACATTTTAAAACTATTTTCACAAAAATAGCTCAGATTTTTTTTTCATTTTCGACACAAAAACAGTTTCCCGGTCATGCCGAACTATCGACATTCTGGACAGGCCTAAAAAAACATTTTATAACCATTTTCACAAAAAATGCAGATATTTTTTTCATTTTCACGACACAAAAACAGTGACCCGATCATGCCGAACTAGCGACATTCTGGACAGGCCTAAAAAAACATTTTATAACCATTTTCACAAAAAATTGCAGATATTTTTTTTCATTTTACGACACAAAAACAGTGACCCCCGCCCGAACTAGCGACATTCTGGACAGGCCTAAAAAAACATTTTAAAACTATTTTCACAAAAAATTGCAGATTTCTATTTTTGTCTCCAAAAACAGTGACCCGGTCATGCCGAACTATCGACATTTTGGACAGGCCTAAAAAAAACATTTTAGAACAATTTTCACAAAAATAGCTCAGATTTTTTTTTCATTTTTGACACAAAAACAGTGACCGGTCTCCGAACTAGCGACATTCTGGACAGGCCTAAAAAAACATTTTAAAACTATTTTCACAAAAAATTGCAGATTTCTATTTTTGTCACCAAAAACAATGACTCCGATCATGCCGAACTAGCGACATTTTGGACAGGCCTAAAAAAACATTTTAGAACAATTTTCACAAAAATAGCTCAGATTTTTTTTCTTCATTTTTGACACAAAAACAGTGACCCCGGTCATGCCGAACTATCGACATTCTGGACAGGCCTAAAAAACATTTTATAACCATTTTCACAAAAAATTGCAGATATTTTTTTTCATTTTCACGACACAAAAACAGTGACCCCGGTCATGCCGAACTAGCGACATTCTGGACAGGCCTAAAAAACATTTTAAAACTATTTTCACAAAAAATTGCAGATTTCTATTTTTGTCTCCAAAAACAGTGACCCCGGTCATGCCGAACTATCGACATTTTGGACAGGCCTAAAAAAACATTTTAGAACAATTTTCACAAAAATAGCTCAGATTTTTTTTTCATTTTTGACACAAAAACAGTGACCCCGGTCATGCCGAACTATCGACATTCTGGACAGGCCTAAAAAAACATTTTATAACTATTCTCACAAAAAAATGCAGATATTTTTTTTTCATTTTCATGACACAAAAACAGTGACCGAACTAGCGACATTCTGTACAGGCCTAAAAAAACATTTTAAAACTATTTTCACAAAAAATTGCAGATTTCTATTTTTGTCACCAAAAACAATGACTCCGATCATGCCGAACTAGCGACATTTTGGACAGGCCTAAAAAAACATTTTAGAACAATTTTCACAAAAATAGCTCAGATTTTTTTCTTCATTTTTGACACAAAAACAGTGACCCCGGTCATGCCGAACTATCGACATTCTGGACAGGCCTAAAAAAACATTTTAAAACTATTTTCACAAAAAATTGCAGATTTCTATTTTTGTCACCAAAAACAATGACTCCGATCATGCCGAACTGGCGACATTCTGGACAGGCCTAAAAAAACATTTTAAAACTATTTTCACAAAAAATTGCAGATTTCTATTTTTGTCACCAAAAACAATGACTCCGATCATGCCGAACTAGCGACATTTTGGACAGGCCTAAAAAAAACATTTTAGAACAATTTTCACAAAAATAGCTCAGATTTTTTTTTCATTTTTGACACAAAAACAGTGACCCCGGTCATGCCGAACTATCGACATTCTGGACAGGCCTAAAAAAACATTTTATAACCATTTTCACAAAAAATTGCAGATATTTTTTTTCATTTTTCACGACACAAAAACAGTGACCCCGTCATGCTGAACTAGCGACATTATGGACAGGCCTAAAAAAACATTTTAAAACTATTTTCACAAAAAATTGCAGATTTCTATTTTTGTCACCAAAAACAATGACTCCGATCATGCCGAACTAGCGACATTTTGGACAGGCCTAAAAAAAACATTTTAGAATAATTTTCACAAAAATAGCTCCGATTTTTTTTTTTCTTCAGGCCTAAAAAAACATTTTATAACCATTTTCACAAAAAATTGCAGATATTTTTTTTTCATTTTCACGACACAAAAACAGTGACCCCGGTCATGCCGAACTAGCGACATTCTGGACAGGCCTAAAAAAACATTTTAAAACTATTTTCACAAAAATAGCTCAGATTTTTTTTTTTCATTTTTTGACACAAAAACAGTTTCCCCGGTCATGCCGAACTATCGACATTCTGGACAGGCCTAAAAAAACATTTTATAACCATTTTCACAAAAAAATGCAGATATTTTTTTCATTTTCACGACACAAAAACAGTGACCCGGCCGAACTAGCGACATTCTGGACAGGCCTAAAAAAACATTTTATAACCATTTTCACAAAAAATTGCAGATATTTTTTTTTCATTTTCACGACACAAAAACAGTGACCCCGGCCGAACTAGCGACATTCTGGACAGGCCTAAAAAAACATTTTAAAACTATTTTCACAAAAAATTGCAGATTTCTATTTTTGTCTCCAAAAACAGTGACCCCGGTCATGCCGAACTATCGACATTTTGGACAGGCCTAAAAAAAACATTTTAGAACAATTTTCACAAAAATAGCTCAGATTTTTTTTTTCATTTTTTGACACAAAAACAGTGACCGAACTAGCGACATTCTGTACAGGCCTAAAAAAACATTTTAAAACTATTTTCACAAAAAATTGCAGATTTCTATTTTTGTCACCAAAAACAATGACTCCGATCATGCCGAACTAGCGACATTTTGGACAGGCCTAAAAAAAACATTTTAGAACAATTTTCACAAAAATAGCTCAGATTTTTTTCTTCATTTTTGACACAAAAACAGTGACCCCGGTCATGCCGAACTATCGACATTCTGGAAAGGCCTAAAAAACATTTTAAAACTATTTTCACAAAAAATTGCAGATTTCTATTTTTGTCACCAAAAACAATGACTCGATCATGCCGAACTGGCGACATTCTGGACAGGCCTAAAAAAACATTTTAAAACTATTTTCACAAAAAATTGCAGATTTCTATTTTTGTCACCAAAAACAATGACTCCGATCATGCCGAACTAGCGACATTTTGGACAGGCCTAAAAAAAACATTTTAGAACAATTTTCACAAAAATAGCTCAGATTTTTTTTTCATTTTTGACACAAAAACAGTGACCCGGTCATGCCGAACTATCGACATTCTGGACAGGCCTAAAAAAACATTTTATAACCATTTTCACAAAAAATTGCAGATATTTTTTTCATTTTCACGACACAAAAACAGTGACCCGTCATGCTGAACTAGCGACATTATGGACAGGCCTAAAAAAACATTTTAAAACTATTTTCACAAAAAATTGCAGATTTCTATTTTTGTCACCAAAAACAATGACTCGATCATGCCGAACTAGCGACATTTTGGACAGGCCTAAAAAAACATTTTAGAATAATTTTCACAAAAATAGCTCCGATTTTTTTTTCTTCAGGCCTAAAAAACATTTTATAACCATTTTCACAAAAAATTGCAGATATTTTTTTTCATTTTCACGACACAAAAACAGTGACCCCGGTCATGCCGAACTAGCGACATTCTGGACAGGCCTAAAAAACATTTTAAAACTATTTTCACAAAAATAGCTCAGATTTTTTTTTTTCATTTTTTGACACAAAAACAGTTTCCCCGGTCATGCCGAACTATCGACATTCTGGACAGGCCTAAAAAAACATTTTATAACCATTTTCACAAAAAATTGCAGATATTTTTTTTTCATTTTCACGACACAAAAACAGTGACCCCGGTCATGCCGAACTAGCGACATTCTGGACAGGCCTAAAAAAACATTTTAAAACTATTTTCACAAAAAATTGCAGATTTCTATTTTTGTCTCCAAAAACAGTGACCCCGGTCATGCCGAACTATCGACATTTTGGACAGGCCTAAAAAAAACATTTTAGAACAATTTTCACAAAAATAGCTCAGATTTTTTTTTCATTTTTTGACACAAAAACAGTGACCCCGGTCATGCCGAACTATCGACATTCTGGACAGGCCTAAAAAAACATTTTATAACTATTCTCACAAAAAAATGCAGATATTTTTTTTCATTTTCACGACACAAAAACAGTGACCGAACTAGCGACATTCTGGACAGGCCTAAAAAACATTTTAAAACTATTTTCACAAAAATTGCAGATTTCTATTTTTGTCACCAAAAACAATGACTCCGATCATGCCGAACTAAGCGACATTTTGGACAGGCCTAAAAAAACATTTTAGAACAATTTTCACAAAAATAGCTCAGATTTTTTTCTTCATTTTTGACACAAAAACAGTGACCCGGTCATGCCGAACTATCGACATTCTGGACAGGCCTAAAAAAACATTTTATAACCATTTTCACAAAAAATTGCAGATATTTTTTTTTCATTTTCACGACACAAAAACAATGACTCCGATCATGCCGAACTGGCGACATTCTGGACAGGCCTAAAAAAACATTTTAAAACTATTTTCACAAAAAATTGCAGATTTCTATTTTTGTCACCAAAAACAATGACTCCGATCATGCCGAACTAGCGACATTTTGGACAGGCCTAAACAAAACATTTTAGAACAATTTTCACAAAAATAGCTCAGATTTTTTTTTTCATTTTTTGACACAAAAACAGTGACCTATCGACATTCTGGACAGGCCTAAAAAAATATTTTATAACCATTTTCACAAAAAATTGCAGATATTTTTTTTTCATTTTCACGACACAAAAACAGTGACCCCGGTCATGCCGAACTATCGACATTCTGGACAGGCCTAAAAAAAACATTTTATAACTATTCTCACAAAAAATGCAGATATTTTTTTTCATTTTCACGACACAAAAACAGTGACCCGAACAGCGACATTCTGGACAGGCCTAAAAAAACATTTTAAAACTATTTTCACAAAAAATTGCAGATTTCTATTTTTGTCACCAAAAACAATGACTCTGATCATGCCGAACTAGCGACATTTTGGACAGGCCTAAAAAAAACATTTTAGAACCATTTTCACAAAAATAGCTCAGATTTTTTTTTCATTTTTGACACAAAAACAGTGACCCCGGTCATGCCGAACTATCGACATTCTGGACAGGCCTAAAAAAACATTTTATAACCATTTTCACAAAAAATTGCAGATATTTTTTTTTCATTTTCACGACACAAAAACAGTGACCCCGGTCATGCCGAACTAGCGACATTCTGGACAGGCCTAAAAAAACATTTTAAAACTATTTTCACAAAAAATTGCAGATTTCTATTTTTGTCACCAAAAACAATGACTCCGATCATGCCGAACTAGCGACATTCTGGACAGGCCTAAAAAAACTTTTTAAAACTATTTTCACAAAAAATTGCAGATTTCTATTTTTGTCATCAAAAACGATGACTCCGATCATGCCGAACTAGCAACATTTTGGACAGGCCTAAAAAAATATTTTAGAACCATTTTCACAAAAAAGCTCAGATTTTTTATTTTTCATTTTTATTTTTTTGACACAAAAACAGTGACCCCGGTCATGCCGAACTATCGACATTCTGGACAGGCCTAAAAAACATTTTATAACCATTTTCACAAAAAATTGCAGATATTTTTTTCATTTTCACGACACAAAAACAGTGACCCCGGTCATGCCGAACTAGCGACATTCTGGACAGGCCTAAAAAAACATTTTAAAACAATTTTCACAAAATATTGCAGATTTCTATTTTTGTCACCAAAAACAATGACTCCGATCATGCCGAACTATCGACATTTTGGACAGGCCTAAAAAAAACATTTTAGAACAATTTTCACAAAAATAGCTCAGATTTTTTTTTCATTTTTGACACAAAAACAGTGACCCCGGTCATGCCGAACTATCGACATTCTGGACAGGCCTAAAAAAACATTTTATAACTATTCTCACAAAAAAATGCAGATATTTTTTTCATTTTCACGACACAAAAACAGTGACCGAACTAGCGACATTCTGTACAGGCCTAAAAAAACATTTTAAAACTATTTTCACAAAAAATTGCAGATTTCTATTTTGTCACCAAAAACAATGACTCCGATCATGCCGAACTAGCGACATTTTGGACAGGCCTAAAAAAACATTTTAGAACAATTTTCACAAAAATAGCTCAGATTTTTTTTTCATTTTTGACACAAAAACAGTGACCCCGGTCATGCCGAACTATCGACATTCTGGACAGGCCTAAAAAAACATTTTATAACCATTTTCACAAAAAATTGCAGATATTTTTTTTTCATTTTCACGACACAAAAACAGTGACCCCGGTCATGCCGAACTAGCGACATTCTGGACAGGCCTAAAAAAACATTTTAAAACTATTTTCACAAAAAATTGCAGATTTCTATTTTTGTCACCAAAAACAATGACTCCGGTCATGCCGAACTATCGACATTTTGGACAGGCCTAAAAAAAACATTTTAGAACAATTTTCACAAAAATAGCTCAGATTTTTTTTTTCATTTTTTGACACAAAAACAGTGACCCCGGTCATGCCGAACTATCGACATTCTGGACAGGCCTAAAAAAACATTTTATAACCATTTTCACAAAAAATGCTGATATTTTTTTTCATTTTCACGACACAAAAACAGTGACCCGGGCCGAACTAGCGACATTCTGGACAGGCCTAAAAAAACATTTAAAACTATTTTCACAAAAAATTGCAGATTTCTATTTTTGTCACCAAAAACAATGACTCCGATCATGCCGAACTAGCGACATTTTGGACAGGCCTAAAAAAACATTTTAGAACAATTTTCACAAAAATAGCTCAGATTTTTTTTTCATTTTTGACACAAAAACAGTGACCCGGTCATGACGAACTATCGACATTCTGGACAGGCCTAAAAAAACATTTTATAACCATTTTCACAAAAAATTGCAGATATTTTTTTTTGTTTTCACGACACAAAAACAGTGACCCGGTCATGCCGAACTAAGCGACATTCTGGACAGGCCTAAAAAAACATTTTAAAACAATTTTCACAAAAATAGCTCAGACTTTTTTTTTCATTTTTTGACACAAAAACAGTGACCCCGGTCATGCCGAACTATCGACATTCTGGACAGGCCTAAAAAAACATTTTATAACCATTTTCACAAAAAATTGCTGATATTTTTTTTCATTTTCACGACACAAAAACAGTGACCCCGGTCATGCCGAACTAGCGACATTCTGGACAGGCCTAAAAAAACATTTTAAAACTATTTTCACAAAAAATTGCAGATTTCTATTTTTGTCACCAAAAACAATGACTCCGATCATGCCGAACTAGCGACATTTTGGACAGGCCTAAAAAAAAACATTTTAGAACAATTTTCACAAAAATAGCTCAGATTTTTTTTTTCATTTTTTGACACAAAAACAGTGACCCCGGTCATGCCGAACTATCGACATTCTGGACAGGCCTAAAAAAACATTTTATAACCATTTTCACAAAAAATTGCAGATATTTTTTTTCATTTTCACGACACAAAAACAGTGACCCGGCCGAACTAGCTACATTCTGGACAGGCCTAAAAAAACATTTTAAAACTATTTTCACAAAAAATTGCAGATTTCTATTTTTGTCACCAAAAACAATGACTCCGATCATGCCGAACTAGCGACATTTTGGACAGGCCTAAAAAAACATTTTAGAACAATTTTCACAAAAATAGCTCAGATTTTTTTTTCATTTTTGACACATAAACAGTGACCCGGTCATGCCGAACTATCGACATTCTGGACAGGCCTAAAAAAACATTTTATAACTATTCTCACAAAAAAATGCAGATATTTTTTTTCATTTTCCACGACACAAAAACAGTGACCGAACTAGCGACATTCTGGAAAGGCCTAAAAAAACATTTTAAAACTATTTTCACAAAAAATTGCAGATTTCTATTTTTGTCACCAAAAACAATGACTCCGATCATGCCGAACTAGCGACATTTTGGACAGGCCTAAAAAAACATTTTAGAACAATTTTCACAAAAATAGCTCAGATTTTTTTTTCATTTTTTGACACATAAACAGTGACCCCGGTCATGCCGAACTATCGACATTCTGGACAGGCCTAAAAAAACATTTTATAACTATTCTCACAAAAAATGCAGATATTTTTTTTCATTTTCACGACACAAAAACAGTGACCGAACTAGCGACATTCTGGAAAGGCCTAAAAAACATTTTAAAACTATTTTCACAAAAAATTGCAGATTTCTATTTTTGTCACCAAAAACAATGACTCCGATCATGCCGAACTAGCGACATTTTGGACAGGCCTAAAAAAAACATTTTAAAACTATTTTCACAAAAAATTGCAGATTTCTATTTTTGTCACCAAAAACAATGACTCCGATCATGCCGAACTAGCGACATTCTGGACAGGCCTAAAAAAAACATTTTAAAACTATTTTCACAAAAAATTGCAGATTTCTATTTTTGTCACCAAAAACAATGACTCCGATCATGCCGAACTAGCGACATTTTGGACAGGCCTAAAAAAACATTTTATAACCATTTTCACAAAAAATTGCAGATATTTTTTTTTCATTTTCACGACACAAAAACAGTGACCCCGGTCATGCCAAACTATCGACATTCTGGACAGGCCTAAAAAAACATTTTAAAACTATTTTCACAAAAAATTGCAGATTTCTATTTTTGTCACCAAAAACAATGACTCCGATCATGCCGAACTAGCGACATTTTGGACAGGCCTAAAAAAAACATTTTAGAACAATTTTCACAAAAAAAGCTCAGATTTTTTTGTTCATTTTTGACACAAAAACAGTGACCCGGTCATGCCGAACTATCGACATTCTGGACAGGCCTAAAAAAACATTTTATAACCATTCTCACAAAAAATGCTGATATTTTTTTTCATTTTCACGACACAAAAACAGTGACCCCGGTCATGCCGAACTAGCGACATTCTGGACAGGCCTAAAAAACATTTTAAAACTATTTTCACAAAAATTGCAGATTTCTATTTTTGTCACCAAAAACAATGACTCCGATCATGCCGAACTAGCGACATTTTGGACAGGCCTAAAAAAACATTTTAGAACAATTTTCACAAAAATAGCTCAGATTTTTTTTTCATTTTTGACACAAAAACAGTGACCCCGGTCATGCGAACTATCGACATTCTGGACAGGCCTAAAAAAACATTTTATAACCATTTTCACAAAAAATTGCAGATATTTTTTTTCATTTTCCACGACACAAAAACAGTGACCCCGGTCATGCCGAACTAGCGACATTCTGGACAGGCCTAAAAAAACATTTTAAAACTATTTTCACAAAAAATTGCAGATTTCTATTTTTGTCACCAAAAACAATGACTCCGATCATGCCAAACTAGCGACATTTTGGACAGGCCTAAAAAAAACATTTTAGAACAATTTTCACAAAAATAGCTCAGAATTTTTTTTCATTTTTTGACACAAAAACAGTGACCCCGGTCATGCCAAACTATCGACATTCTGGACAGGCCTAAAAAAACATTTTAAAACTATTTTCACAAAAAATTGCAGATTTCTATTTTTGTCACCAAAAACAGTGACCCCGGTCATGCCGAACTATCGACATTTTGGAAAGGCCTAAAAAAAACATTTTAGAACAATTTTCACAAAAATAGCTCAGATTTTTTTTTTCATTTTTGACACAAAAACAGTGACCTCCGGTCATGCCGAACTATCGACATTCTGGACAGGCCTAAAAAAACATTTTATAACCATTTTCACAAAAAATTGCAGATATTTTTTTTCATTTTCACGACACAAAAACAGTGACCCCGGTCATGCCGAACTAGCAACATTCTGGACAGGCCTAAAAAAACATTTTAAAACTATTTTCACAAAAAATTGCAGATTTCTATTTTTGTCCCCAAAAACAGTGACCCCGGTCATGCCGAACTATCGACATTTTGGACAGGCCTAAAAAAAACATTTTAGAACAATTTTCACAAAAATAGCTCAGATTTTTTTTTTCATTTTTTGACACAAAAACAGTGACCCCGGTCATGCCGAACTATCGACATTCTGGACAGGCCTAAAAAAACATTTTATAACCATTTTCACAAAAAAATGCAGATATTTTTTTCATTTTCACGACACAAAAACAGTGACCCCGGTCATGCCGAACTAGCGACATTCTGGACAGACCTAAAAAAACATTTTAAAACTATTTTCACAAAAAATTGCAGATTTCTATTTTTGTCACCAAAAACAGTGACTCCGATCATGCCGAACTAGCGACATTCTGGACAGGCCTAAAAAAACATTTTAAAACTATTTTCACAAAAATTGCAGATTTCTATTTTTGTCACCAAAAACAATGACTCCGATCATGCCGAACTAGCGACATTCTGGACAGGCCTAAAAAAACATTTTAAAACTATTTTCACAAAAAATTGCAGATTTCTATTTTTGTCACCAAAAACAATGACTCCGATCATGCCGAACTAGCGACATTTTGGACAGGCCTAAAAAAAACATTTTAGAACAATTTTCACAAAAATAGCTCAGATTTTTTTTTCATTTTTGACACAAAAACAGTGACCCCGGTCATGCCGAACTATCGACATTCTGGACAGGCCTAAAAAAACATTTTATAACCATTTTCACAAAAAATTGCAGATATTTTTTTTCATTTTCCACGACACAAAAACAGTGACCCCGGTCATGCCAAACTATCGACATTCTGGACAGGCCTAAAAAAACATTTTAAAACTATTTTCACAAAAATTGCAGATTTCTATTTTTGTCACCAAAAACAATGACTCCGATCATGCCGAACTAGCGACATTTTGGACAGGCCTAAAAAAACATTTTAGAACAATTTTCACAAAAAAGCTCAGATTTTTTTGTTCATTTTTGACACAAAAACAGTGACCCCGGTCATGCCGAACTATCGACATTCTGGACAGGCCTAAAAAAACATTTTATAACCATTCTCACAAAAAATGCTGATATTTTTTTTCATTTTCACGACACAAAAACAGTGACCCCGGTCATGCCGAACTAGCGACATTCTGGACAGGCCTAAAAAAACATTTTAAAACTATTTTCACAAAAATTGCAGATTTCTATTTTTGTCACCAAAAACAATGACTCCGATCATGCCGAACTAGCGACATTTTGGACAGGCCTAAAAAAACATTTTAGAACAATTTTCACAAAAATAGCTCAGATTTTTTTTTCATTTTTGACACAAAAACAGTGACCCCGGTCATGCCAAACTATCGACATTCTGGACAGGCCTAAAAAAACATTTTAAAACTATTTTCACAAAAAATTGCAGATTTCAATTTTTGTCACCAAAAACAATGACTCCGATCATGCCGAACTAAGCGACATTTTGGACAGGCCTAAAAAAACATTTTAGAACAATTTTCACAAAAATAGCTCAGATTTTTTTGTTCATTTTTTGACACAAAAACAGTGACCCCGATCATGCCGAACTAGCGACATTTTGGACAGGCCTAAAAAAACATTTTAGAACAATTTTCACAAAAATAGCTCAGATTTTTTTTCATTTTCACGACACAAAAACAGTGACCCGGTCATGCCGAACTAGCGACATTCTGGACAGGCCTAAAAAAACATTTTAAAACTATTTTCACAAAAAATTGCAGATTTCTATTTTTGTCACCAAAAACAATGACTCCGATCATGCCAAACTAGCGACATTTTGGACAGGCCTAAAAAAACATTTTAGAACAATTTTCACAAAAATAGCTCAGATTTTTTTTTCATTTTTGACACAAAAACAGTGACCCCGGTCATGCCAAACTATCGACATTCTGGACAGGCCTAAAAAAACATTTTAAAACTATTTTCACAAAAATTGCAGATTTCTATTTTTGTCACCAAAAACAATGACTCGATCATGCCGAACTAGCGACATTTTGGACAGGCCTAAAAAAAACATTTTAGAACAATTTTCACAAAAATAGCTCAGATTTTTTTGTTCATTTTTGACACAAAAACAGTGACCCCGATCATGCCGAACTAGCGACATTTTGGACAGGCCTAAAAAAACATTTTAGAACAATTTTCACAAAAATAGCTCAGATTTTTTTTCATTTTTGTACACAAAAACAGTGACCCCGGTCATGCCGAACTATCGACATTCTGGACAGGCCTAAAAAAACATTTTAGAACAATTTTCACAAAAATAGCTCAGATTTTTTTTTTCATTTTTGACACAAAAACAGTGACCCCGGTCATGCCGAACTATCGACATTCTGGACAGGCCTAAAAAAACATTTTATAACCATTTTCACAAAAAAATGCAGATATTTTTTTTCATTTTCACGACACAAAAACAGTGACCCGGTCATGCCGAACTAGCGACATTCTGGACAGACCTAAAAAAACATTTTAAAACTATTTTCACAAAAAATTGCAGATTTCTATTTTTGTCACCAAAAACAATGACTCCGATCATGCCGAACTAGCGACATTTTGGACAGGCCTAAAAAAAACATTTTAGAACAATTTTCACAAAAATAGCTCAGATTTTTTTTTCATTTTTTGACACAAAAACAGTGACCCCGGTCATGCCGAACTATCGACATTCTGGACAGGCCTAAAAAAACATTTTATAACCATTTTCACAAAAAATTGCAGATATTTTTTTTTCATTTTCACGACACAAAAACAGTGACCCCGGTCATGCCGAACTAGCAACATTCTGGACAGGCCTAAAAAAAACATTTTAAAACTATTTTCACAAAAAATTGCAGATTTCTATTTTTGTCACCAAAAACAGTGACCCCGGTCATGCCGAACTATCGACATTTTGGACAGGCCTAAAAAAAACATTTTAGAACAATTTTCACAAAAATAGCTCAGATTTTTTTTTTCATTTTTTGACACAAAAACAGTGACCCCGGTCATGCCGAACTATCGACATTCTGGACAGGCCTAAAAAAACATTTTATAACCATTTTCACCAAAAAATGCAGATATTTTTTTTTCATTTTCACGACACAAAAACAGTGACCCCGGCCGAACTAGCGACATTCTGGACAGGCCTAAAAAACATTTAAAACTATTTTCACAAAAAATTGCAGATTTCTATTTTTGTCACCAAAAACAATGACTCCGATCATGCCGAACTATCGACATTTTGGACAGGCCTAAAAAAAACATTTTAGAACAATTTTCACAAAAATAGCTCAGATTTTTTTTTTCATTTTTGACACAAAAACAGTGACCCCGGTCATGACGAACTATCGACATTCTGGACAGGCCTAAAAAAACATTTTATAACCATTTTCACAAAAAATTGCAGATATTTTTTTTTGTTTTCCACGACACAAAAACAGTGACCCCGGTCATGCCGAACTAGCGACATTCTGGACAGGCCTAAAAAACATTTTAAAACAATTTTCACAAAAATAGCTCAGATTTTTTTTTTTTTTGACACCAAAAACAGTGACCCCGGTCATGCCGAACTATCGACATTCTGGACAGGCCTAAAAAAACATTTTATAACCATTTTCACAAAAAATTGCAGATTATTTTTTTCATTTTCGACACAAAAACAGTGACCCCGGTCATGCCGAACTAGCGACATTCTGGACAGGCCTAAAAAAACATTTTATAACCATTTTCACAAAAAATTGCAGATATTTTTTTCATTTTCCACGACACAAAAACAGTGACCCCGGCCGAACTAGCGACATTCTGGACAGGCCTAAAAAAACATTTTAAAACTATTTTCACAAAAATTGCAGATTTCTATTTTTGTCACCAAAAACAATGACTCCGATCATGCCGAACTAGCGACATTTTGGACAGGCCTAAAAAAAAACATTTTAGAACAATTTTCACAAAAATAGCTCAGATTTTTTTCTTCATTTTTGACACAAAAACAGTGACCCCGGTCATGCCGAACTATCGACATTCTGGACAGGCCTAAAAAACATTTTATAACCATTTTCACAAAAAATTGCAGATATTTTTTTTCATTTTCACGACACAAAAACAGTGACCCGGGCCGAACTAGCGACATTCTGGACAGGCCTAAAAAAACATTTTAAAACTATTTTCACAAAAATTGCAGATTTCTATTTTTGTCACCAAAAACAATGACTCCGATCATGCCGAACTAGCGACATTTTGGACAGGCCTAAAAAAACATTTTAGAACAATTTTCACAAAAATAGCTCAGATTTTTTTTTCATTTTTGACACATAAACAGTGACCCCGGTCATGCCGAACTATCGACATTCTGGACAGGCCTAAAAAAACATTTTATAACTATTCTCACAAAAAAATGCAGATATTTTTTTCATTTTCCACGACACAAAAACAGTGAGCCGAACTAGCGACATTCTGGAAAGGCCTAAAAAAACATTTTAAAACTATTTTCACAAAAAATTGCAGATTTCTATTTTTGTCACCAAAAACAATGACTCCGATCATGCCGAACTAGCGACATTTTGGACAGGCCTAAAAAAAACATTTTAGAACAATTTTCACAAAAATAGCTCAGATTTTTTTTTTCATTTTTGACACATAAACAGTGACCCCGGTCATGCCGAACTATCGACATTCTGGACAGGCCTAAAAAAACATTTTATAACTATTCTCACAAAAAAATGCAGATATTTTTTTCATTTTCCACGACACAAAAACAGTGACCGAACTAGCGACATTCTGGAAAGGCCTAAAAAAACATTTTAAAACTATTTTCACAAAAATTGCAGATTTCTATTTTTGTCACCAAAAACAATGACTCCGATCATGCCGAACTAGCGACATTTTGGACAGGCCTAAAAAAACATTTTAGAACAATTTTCACAAAAATAGCTCAGATTTTTTTTTCATTTTTGACACAAAAACAGTGACCCCGGTCATGCCGAACTGGCGACATTCTGGACAGGCCTAAAAAAACATTTTAAAACTATTTTCACAAAAAATTGCAGATTTCTATTTTTGTCACCAAAAACAATGACTCCGATCATGCCAAACTAGCGACATTTTGGACAGGCCTAAAAAAACATTTTAGAACAATTTTCACAAAAATAGCTCAGAATTTTTTTTCATTTTTGACACAAAAACAGTGACCCCGGTCATGCCAAACTATCGACATTCTGGACAGGCCTAAAAAAACATTTTAAAACTATTTTCACAAAAAATTGCAGATTTCTATTTTTGTCACCAAAAACAATGACTCCGATCATGCCGAACTAGCGACATTTTGGACAGGCCTAAAAAAAACATTTTAGAACAATTTTCACAAAAATAGCTCAGATTTTTTTGTTCATTTTTTGACACAAAAACAGTGACCCCGATCATGCCGAACTAGCGACATTTTGGACAGGCCTAAAAAAAACATTTTAGAACAATTTTCACAAAAATAGCTCAGATTTTTTTTCTTCATTTTTTGACACAAAAACAGTGACCCCGGTCATGCCGAACTATCGACATTCTGGACAGGCGTAAAAAAACATTTTATAACCATTTTCACAAAAAATTGCAGATATTTATTTTATTTTTTTTTGCCACAAAAACAGTGACCTCGGTCATGCCGAACTAGCGACATTCTGGACAGGCCTAAAAAAACATTTTAAAACAATTTTCACAAAATATTGCAGATTTCTATTTTTGTCACCAAAAACAATGACTCCGATCATGCCGAACTAGCGACATTTTGGACAGGCCTAAAAAAAACATTTTAGAACAATTTTCACAAAAATAGCTCAGATTTTTTTTTTCATTTTTTTACACAAAAACAGTGACCCCGGTCATGCCGAACTATCGACATTCTGGACAGGCCTAAAAAAACATTTTATAACCATTTTCACAAAAAATTGCAGAAATTTTTTTTTCATTTTTTGACACAAAAACAGTGACCCCGGTCATGCCGAACTATCGACATTCTGGACAGGCCTAAAAAACATTTTAAAACTATTTTCACAAAAAATTGCAGATTTCTATTTTTGTCACCAAAAACAATGACTCCGATCATGCCGAACTAGCGACATTTTGGACAGGCCTAAAAAAACATTTTAGAACAATTTTCACAAAAATAGCTCAGATTTTTTTTTTCTTTTTGACACAAAAACAGTTTCCCGGTCATGCCGAACTATCGACATTCTGGACAGGCCTAAAAAACATTTTATAACCATTTTCACAAAAAATTGCAGATATTTTTTTCATTTTCACGACACAAAAACAGTGACCCCGGTCATGCCGAACTAGCGACATTCTGGACAGGCCTAAAAAAACATTTTAAAACTATTTTCACAAAAAATTGCAGATTTCTATTTTTGTCACCAAAAACAGTGACCCGGTCATGCCGAACTATCGACATTTTGGACAGGCCTAAAAAAACATTTTAGAACAACTTTCACAAAAATAGCTCAGATTTTTTTTTCATTTTTGACACAAAAACAGTGACCCGGTCATGCCGAACTATCGACATTCTGGACAGGCCTAAAAAACATTTTATAACCATTTTCACAAAAAATTGCAGATATTTTTTTTCATTTTCACGACACAAAAACAGTGACCCCGGTCATGCCGAACTAGCGACATTCTGGACAGGCCTAAAAAAACATTTTAAAACTATTTTCACAAAAAATGGCAGATTTCTATTTTTGTCACCAAAAACAATGACTCGATCATGCCAAACTAGCGACATTTTGGACAGGCCTAAAAAAACATTTTAGAACAATTTTCACAAAAATAGCTCAGAATTTTTTTTCATTTTTGACACAAAAACAGTGACCCCGGTCATGCCAAACTATCGACATTCTGGACAGGCCTAAAAAACATTTTAAAACTATTTTCACAAAAAATTGCAGATTTCTATTTTTGTCACCAAAAACAATGACTCCGATCATGCCGAACTAGCGACATTTTGGACAGGCCTAAAAAAACATTTTAGAACAATTTTCACAAAAATAGCTCAGATTTTTTTGTTCATTTTTGACACAAAAACAGTGACCCCGATCATGCCGAACTAGCGACATTTTGGACAGGCCTAAAAAAACATTTTAGAACAATTTTCACAAAAATAGCTCAGATTTTTTTTTTCATTTTTGACACAAAAACAGTGACCCCGGTCATGCCGAACTATCGACATTCTGGACAGGCCTAAAAAACATTTTATAACCATTTTCACAAAAAATTGCAGATATTTTTTTTCATTTTCACGACACAAAAACAGTGACCCGGTCATGCCGAACTAGCAACATTCTGGACAGGCCTAAAAAAACATTTTAAAACTATTTTCACAAAAAATTGCAGATTTCTATTTTTGTCACCAAAAACAGTGACCCCGGTCATGCCGAACTATCGACATTTTGGACAGGCCTAAAAAAAACATTTTAGAACAATTTTCACAAAAATAACTCAGATTTTTTTCTTCATTTTTGACACAAAAACAGTGACCCCGGTCATGCCGAACTATCGACATTCTGGACAGGCCTAAAAAACATTTTATAACCATTTTCACAAAAAATTGCAGATATTTTTTTCATTTTCACGACACAAAAACAGTGACCCCGGTCATGCCAAACTATCGACATTCTGGACAGGCCTAAAAAAACATTTTAAAACTATTTTCACAAAAAATTGCAGATTTCTATTTTTGTCACCAAAAACAATGACTCCGATCATGCCGAACTAAGCGACATTTTGGACAGGCCTAAAAAAAACATTTTAGAACAATTTTCACAAAAATAGCTCAGATTTTTTTGTTCATTTTTGACACAAAAACAGTGACCCCGGTCATGCCGAACTATCGACATTCTGGACAGGCCTAAAAAACATTTTATAACCATTCTCACAAAAAAATGCTGATATTTTTTTCATTTTCCACGACACAAAAACAGTGACCCCGGTCATGCCGAACTAGCGACATTCTGGACAGGCCTAAAAAACATTTTAAAACTATTTTCACAAAAATTGCAGATTTCTATTTTGTCACCAAAAACAATGACTCGATCATGCCGAACTAAGCGACATTTTGGACAGGCCTAAAAAAACATTTTAGAACAATTTTCACAAAAATAGCTCAGATTTTTTTTTCATTTTTGACACAAAAACAGTGACCCGGTCATGCCGAACTATCGACATTCTGGACAGGCCTAAAAAAACATTTTATAACCATTTTCACAAAAAATTCCAGATATTTTTTTTCATTTTCACGACACAAAAACAGTGACCCCGGTCATGCCGAACTAAGCGACATTCTGGACAGGCCTAAAAAACATTTTAAAACTATTTTCACAAAAATTGCAGATTTCTATTTTTGTCACCAAAAACAATGACTCCGATCATGCCAAACTAAGCGACATTTTGGACAGGCCTAAAAAAAACATTTTAGAACAATTTTCACAAAAATAGCTCAGAATTTTTTTTCATTTTTTGACACAAAAACAGTGACCCCGGTCATGCCAAACTATCGACATTCTGGACAGGCCTAAAAAACATTTTAAAACTATTTTCACAAAAATTGCAGATTTCTATTTTTGTCACCAAAAACAATGACTCCGATCATGCCGAACTAGCGACATTTTGGACAGGCCTAAAAAAACATTTTAGAACAATTTTCACAAAAATAGCTCAGATTTTTTTGTTCATTTTTGACACAAAAACAGTGACCCCGATCATGCCGAACTAAGCGACATTTTGGACAGGCCTAAAAAAACATTTTAGAACAATTTTCACAAAAATAGCTCAGATTTTTTTTCATTTTTGACACAAAAACAGTGACCCCGGTCATGCCGAACTATCGACATTCTGGACAGGCCTAAAAAAACATTTTATAACCATTTTCACAAAAAATTGCAGATATTTTTTTCATTTTCCACGACACAAAAACAGTGACCCGGTCATGCCGAACTAGCGACATTCTGGACAGACCTAAAAAACATTTTAAAACTATTTTCACAAAAATTGCAGATTTCTATTTTTGTCACCAAAAACAATGACTCCGATCATGCCGAACTAGCGACATTTTGGACAGGCCTAAAAAAATACATTTTAGAACAATTTTCACAAAAATAGCTCAGATTTTTTTCTTCATTTTTGACACAAAAACAGTGACCCGGTCATGCCGAACTATCGACATTCTGGACAGGCGTAAAAAAACATTTTATAACCATTTTCACAAAAAATTGCAGATATTTTTATTTTTTTTGCCACAAAAACAGTGACCTCGGTCATGCCGAACTAGCGACATTCTGGACAGGCCTAAAAAACATTTTAAAACTATTTTCACAAAAAATTGCAGATTTCTATTTTTGTCACCAAAAACAATGACTCGATCATGCCGAACTAGCGACATTTTGGACAGGCCTAAAAAAACATTTTAGAACAATTTTCACAAAAATAGCTCATATTTTTTTTTCTTTTTTGACACAAAAACAGTGACCCCGGTCATGCCGAACTATCGACATTCTGGACAGGCCTAAAAAACATTTTATAACCATTTTCACAAAAAATTGCAGATATTTTTTTTTTTTTGCCACAAAAACAGTGACCTCGGTCATGCCGAACTAGCGACATTCTGGACAGGCCTAAAAAACATTTTAAAACTATTTTCACAAAAATTGCAGATTTCTATTTTTGTCACCAAAAACAATGACTCGATCATGCCGAACTAGCGACATTTTGGACAGGCCTAAAAAAACATTTTAGAACAATTTTCACAAAAATAGCTCATATTTTTTTTTTCATTTTTGACACAAAAACAGTGACCCCGGTCATGCCGAACTATCGACATTCTGGACAGGCCTAAAAAACATTTTATAACCATTTTCACAAAAAATTGCAGATATTTTTTTTTTTTTGCCACAAAAACAGTGACCTCGGTCATGCCGAACTAGCGACATTCTGGACAGGCCTAAAAAACATTTTAAAACTATTTTCACAAAAAATTGCAGATTTCTATTTTTGTCACCAAAAACAATGACTCCGATCATGCCGAACTAGCGACATTTTGGACAGGCCTAAAAAAACATTTTAGAACAATTTTCACAAAAATAGCTCATATTTTTTTTTCATTTTTGACACAAAAACAGTGACCCGGTCATGCCGAACTATCGACATTCTGGACAGGCCTAAAAAAACATTTTATAACCATTTTCACCAAAAATTGCAGATATTTTTTTTGTTTTCACGACACAAAAACAGTGACCCGGTCATGCCGAACTAAGCGACATTCTGGACAGGCCTAAAAAAACATTTTAAAACAATTTTCACAAAAATAGCTCAGATTTTTTTTTCATTTTTGACACAAAAACAGTGACCCGGTCATGCCGAACTATCGACATTCTGGACAGGCCTAAAAAAACATTTTATAACCATTTTCACAAAAATTGCAGATATTTTTTTTCATTTTCCACGACACAAAAACAGTGACCCCGGTCATGCCGAACTAGCGACATTCTGGACAGGCCTAAAAAAACATTTTAAAACTATTTTCACAAAAAATTGCAGATTTCTATTTTTGTCACCAAAAACAATGACTCCGATCATGCCGAACTAGCGACATTTTGGACAGGCCTAAAAAAAACATTTTAGAACAATTTTCACAAAAATAGCTCAGATTTTTTTCTTCATTTTTGACACAAAAACAGTGACCCCGGTCATGCCGAACTATCGACATTCTGGACAGGCCTAAAAAACATTTTATAACCATTTTCACAAAAATTGCAGATATTTATTTTTCTTTTTGCCACAAAAACAGTGACCTCGGTCATGCCGAACTAGCGACATTCTGGACAGGCCTAAAAAACATTTTAAAACTATTTTCACAAAAAATTGCAGATTTCTATTTTTGTCACCAAAAACAATGACTCCGATCATGCCGAACTAGCGACATTTTGGACAGGCCTAAAAAAACATTTTAGAACAATTTTCACAAAAATAGCTCTTTTTTTTTTCATTTTTGACACAAAAACAGTGACCCGGTCATGCCGAACTATCGACATTCTGGACAGGCGTAAAAAACATTTTATAACCATTTTCACAAAAATTGCAGATATTTTTATTTATTTTCGCCACAAAAACAGTGACCTCGGTCATGCCGAACTAAGCGACATTCTGGACAGGCCTAAAAAACATTTTAAAACTATTTTCACAAAAAATTGCAGATTTCTATTTTTGTCACCAAAAACAATGACTCCGATCATGCCGAACTAGCGACATTTTGGACAGGCCTAAAAAAACATTTTAGAACAATTTTCACAAAAATAGCTCATATTTTTTTTTTTTTTTGACACAAAAACAGTGACCTCGGTCATGCCGAACTAGCGACATTCTGGACAGGCCTAAAAAAAACATTTTAGAACAATTTTCACAAAAATAGCTCAGATTTTTTTTTCATTTTTGACACAAAAACAGTGACCCCGGTCATGCGAACTATCGACATTCTGGACAGGCCTAAAAAAACATTTTAAAACTATTTTCACAAAAAATTGCAGATTTCTATTTTTGTCACCAAAAACAATGACTCCGATCATGCCAAACTAGCGACATTCTGGACAGGCCTAAAAAAACATTTTAAAACTATTTTCACAAAAAATTGCAGATTTCTATTTTTGTCACCAAAAACAATGACTCCGATCATGCCGAACTAAGCGACATTTTGGACAGGCCTAAAAAAACATTTTAGAACAATTTTCACAAAAATAACTCAGATTTTTTTCTTCATTTTTGACACAAAAACAGTGACCCCGGTCATGCCGAACTAGCGACATTCTGGACAGGCCTAAAAAACATTTTAAAACTATTTTCACAAAAAATTGCAGATTTCTATTTTTGTCACCAAAAACAATGACTCCGATCATGCCGAACTAGCGACATTCTGGACAGGCCTAAAAAAAACATTTTAAAACTATTTTCACAAAAAATTGCAGATTTCTATTTTTGTCACCAAAAACAATGACTCGATCATGCCGAACTAAGCGACATTTTGGACAGGCCTAAAAAAAACATTTTAGAACAATTTTCACAAAAATAGCTCAGATTTTTTTTTCATTTTTGACACAAAAACAGTGACCCGGTCATGCCGAACTATCGACATTCTGGACAGGCCTAAAAAACATTTTATAACCATTTTCACAAAAAATTGCAGATATTTTTTTCATTTTCACGACACAAAAACAGTGACCCGGTCATGCCAAACTATCGACATTCTGGACAGGCCTAAAAAAACATTTTAAAACTATTTTCACAAAAATTGCAGATTTCTATTTTTGTCACCAAAAACAATGACTCCGATCATGCCGAACTAGCGACATTTTGGACAGGCCTAAAAAAACATTTTAGAACAATTTTCACAAAAAAGCTCAGATTTTTTTTTCATTTTTTGACACAAAAACAGTGACCCGGTCATGCCGAACTATCGACATTCTGGACAGGCCTAAAAAACATTTTAAAACTATTTTCACAAAAAATTGCAGATTTCTATTTTTGTCACCAAAAACAATGACTCCGATCATGCCGAACTAGCGACATTCTGGACAGGCCTAAAAAACATTTTAAAACTATTTTCACAAAAAATTGCAGATTTCTATTTTGTCACCAAAAACAATGACTCCGATCATGCCGAACTAGCGACATTTTGGACAGGCCTAAAAAAACATTTTAGAACAATTTTCACAAAAATAGCTCAGATTTTTTTTTTCATTTTTTACACAAAAACAGTGACCCGGTCATGCCGAACTATCGACATTCTGGACAGGCCTAAAAAACATTTTAAAACTATTTTCACAAAAAATTGCAGATTTCTATTTTGTCACCAAAAACAATGACTCCGATCATGCCAAACTAGCGACATTCTGGACAGGCCTAAAAAACATTTTAAAACTATTTTCACAAAAAATTGCAGATTTCTATTTTTGTCACCAAAAACAATGACTCGATCATGCCGAACTAGCGACATTTTGGACAGGCCTAAAAAAAACATTTTAGAACAATTTTCACAAAAATAGCTCAGATTTTTTTCTTCATTTTTTGACACAAAAACAGTGACCCGGTCATGCCGAACTATCGACATTCTGGACAGGCCTAAAAAACATTTTAAAACTATTTTCACAAAAAATTGCAGATTTCTATTTTTGTCACCAAAAACAATGACTCCGATCATGCCGAACTAGCGACATTCTGGACAGGCCTAAAAAAACATTTTAAAACTATTTTCACAAAAAATTGCAGATTTCTATTTTTGTCACCAAAAACAATGACTCCGATCATGCCGAACTAAGCGACATTTTGGACAGGCCTAAAAAAAACATTTTAGAACAATTTTCACAAAAATAGCTCAGATTTTTTTTTTCATTTTTGACACAAAAACAGTGACCCCGGTCATGCCGAACTATCGACATTCTGGACAGGCCTAAAAAAACATTTTATAACCATTTTCACAAAAAATTGCAGATATTTTTTTCATTTTCACGACACAAAAACAGTGACCCGGTCATGCCAAACTATCGACATTCTGGACAGGCCTAAAAAACATTTTAAAACTATTTTCACAAAAATTGCAGATTTCTATTTTTGTCACCTAAAACAATGACTCGATCATGCCGAACTAGCGACATTTTGGACAGGCCTAAAAAAAACATTTTAGAACAATTTTCACAAAAAAAGCTCAGATTTTTTGTTCATTTTTGACACAAAAACAGTGACCCCGGTCATGCCGAACTATCGACATTCTGGACAGGCCTAAAAAACATTTTAAAACTATTTTCACAAAAATTGCAGATTTCTATTTTTGTCACCAAAAACAATGACTCCGATCATGCCGAACTAGCGACATTCTGGACAGGCCTAAAAAAACATTTTAAAACTATTTTCACAAAAAATTGCAGATTTCTATTTTTGTCACCAAAAACAATGACTCCGATCATGCCGAACTAGCGACATTTTGGACAGGCCTAAAAAAAACATTTTAGAACAATTTTCACAAAAATAACTCAGATTTTTTTTTCTTCATTTTTTGACACAAAAACAGTGACCCCGGTCATGCCGAACTAGCGACATTCTGGACAGGCCTAAAAAACATTTTAAAACTATTTTCACAAAAAATTGCAGATTTCTATTTTTGTCACCAAAAACAATGACTCCGATCATGCCGAACTAGCGACATTCTGGACAGGCCTAAAAAAAACATTTTAAAACTATTTTCACAAAAAATTGCAGATTTCTATTTTTGTCACCAAAAACAATGACTCCGATCATGCCGAACTAGCGACATTTTGGACAGGCCTAAAAAAAAACATTTTAGAACAATTTTCACAAAAATAGCTCAGATTTTTTTTTTCATTTTTTGACACAAAAACAGTGACCCCGGTCATGCCGAACTATCGACATTCTGGACAGGCCTAAAAAAACATTTTATAACCATTTTCACAAAAAATTGCAGATATTTTTTTTTCATTTTCACGACACAAAAACAGTGACCCCGGTCATGCCAAACTATCGACATTCTGGACAGGCCTAAAAAAACATTTAAAAACTATTTTCACAAAAAATTGCAGATTTCTATTTTTGTCACCAAAAACAATGACTCCGATCATGCCGAACTAGCGACATTTTGGACAGGCCTAAAAAAAACATTTTAGAACAATTTTCACAAAAAAGCTCAGATTTTTTGTTCATTTTTTGACACAAAAACAGTGACCCCGGTCATGCCGAACTATCGACATTCTGGACAGGCCTAAAAAAACATTTTATAACCATTCTCACAAAAAAATGCAGATATTTTTTTTCATTTTCCACGACACAAAAACAGTGACCCGGCCGAACTAGCGACATTCTGGACAGGCCTAAAAAAACATTTTAAAACTATTTTCACAAAAATTGCAGATTTCTATTTTTGTCACCAAAAACAGTGACTCCGATCATGCCGAACTAGCGACATTTTGGACAGGCCTAAAAAAAACATTTTAGAACAATTTTCACAAAAATAGCTCAGATTTTTTTTCATTTTTTGACACAAAAACAGTGACCCCGGTCATGCCGAACTATCGACATTCTGGACAGGCCTAAAAAACATTTTATAACCATTTTCACAAAAATTGCAGATATTTTTTTCATTTTCACGACACAAAAACAGTGACCCGGTCATGCCAAACTATCGACATTCTGGACAGGCCTAAAAAACATTTTAAAACTATTTTCACAAAAAATTGCAGATTTCTATTTTTGTCACCAAAAACAATGACTCCGATCATGCCGAACTAGCGACATTTTGGACAGGCCTAAAAAAAACATTTTAGAACAATTTTCACAAAAATAGCTCTTTTTTTTTTTTTTTTTTAATTTTTTGACACAAAAACAGTGACCCCGGTCATGCCGAACTATCGACATTCTGGACAGGCCTAAAAAAACATTTTATAACCATTTTCACAAAAAATTGCAGATATTTTTTTCATTTTCACGTCACACAAAAACAGTGACCCGGCCGAACTAGCGACATTCTGGACAGGCCTAAAAACACATTTTAAAACTATTTTCACAAAAAATTGCAGATTTCTATTTTTGTCACCAAAAACAATGACTCCGATCATGCCGAACTAGCGACATTTTGGACAGGCCTAAAAAAAACATTTTAGAACAATTTTCACAAAAATAGCTCAGATTTTTTTTTCATTTTTGACACAAAAACAGTGACCCCGGTCATGCCGAACTATCGACATTCTGGACAGGCCTAAAAAAACATTTTAAAACTATTTTCACAAAAAATTGCAGATTTCTATTTTTGTCACCAAAAACAATGACTCCGATCATGCCGAACTAGCGACATTCTGGACAGGCCTAAAAAAACATTTTAAAACTATTTTCACAAAAAATTGCAGATTTCTATTTTTGTCACCAAAAACAATGACTCCGATCATGCCGAACTAGCGACATTTTGGACAGGCCTAAAAAAACATTTTAGAACAATTTTCACAAAAATAGCTCAGATTTTTTTCTTCATTTTTGACACAAAAACAGTGACCCCGGTCATGCCGAACTATCGACATTCTGGACAGGCCTAAAAAAACATTTTAAAACTATTTTCACAAAAATTGCAGATTTCTATTTTTGTCACCAAAAACAATGACTCCGATCATGCCGAACTAGCGACATTCTGGACAGGCCTAAAAAACATTTTAAAACTATTTTCACAAAAAATTGCAGATTTCTATTTTTGTCACCAAAAACAATGACTCCGATCATGCCGAACTAGCGACATTTTGAACAGGCCTAAAAAAACATTTTAGAACAATTTTCACAAAAATAGCTCAGATTTTTTTTTCATTTTTGACACAAAAACAGTGACCCCGGTCATGCCGAACTATCGACATTCTGGACAGGCCTAAAAAAACATTTTAAAACTATTTTCACAAAAAATTGCAGATTTCTATTTTTGTCACCAAAAACAATGACTCCGATCATGCCGAACTAGCGACATTCTGGACAGGCCTAAAAAAACATTTTAAAACTATTTTCACAAAAAATTGCAGATTTCTATTTTTGTCACCAAAAACAATGACTCCGATCATGCCGAACTAGCGACATTTTGGACAGGCCTAAAAAAACATTTTAGAACAATTTTCACAAAAATAGCTCAGATTTTTTTTCTTCATTTTTTGACACAAAAACAGTGACCCCGGTCATGCCGAACTATCGACATTCTGGACAGGCCTAAAAAAACATTTTAAAACTATTTTCACAAAAAATTGCAGATTTCTATTTTTGTCACCAAAAACAATGACTCCGATCATGCCGAACTAGCGACATTCTGGACAGGCCTAAAAAAACATTTTAAAACTATTTTCACAAAAAATTGCAGATTTCTATTTTTGTCACCAAAAACAATGACTCCGATCATGCCGAACTAGCGACATTTTGGACAGGCCTAAAAAAAACATTTTAGAACAATTTTCACAAAAATAGCTCAGATTTTTTTTTCTTCATTTTTTGACACAAAAACAGTGACCCCGGTCATGCCGAACTATCGACATTCTGGACAGGCCTAAAAAACATTTTAAAACTATTTTCACAAAAATTGCAGATTTCTATTTTTGTCACCAAAAACAATGACTCCGATCATGCCGAACTAGCGACATTCTGGACAGGCCTAAAAAACATTTTAAAACTATTTTCACAAAAATTGCAGATTTCAATTTTTGTCACCAAAAACAATGACTCCGATCATGCCGAACTAGCGACATTTTGGACAGGCCTAAAAAAACATTTTAGAACAATTTTCACAAAAATAGCTCAGATTTTTTTCTTCATTTTTGACACAAAAACAGTGACCCCGGTCATGCCGAACTATCGACATTCTGGACAGGCCTAAAAAACATTTTAAAACTATTTTCACAAAAAATTGCAGATTTCTATTTTTGTCACCAAAAACAATTACTCCGATCATGCCGAACTAAGCGACATTCTGGACAGGCCTAAAAAAACATTTTAAAACTATTTTCACAAAAAATTGCAGATTTCTATTTTTGTCACCAAAAACAATGACTCCGATCATGCCGAACTAGCGACATTCTGGACAGGCCTAAAAAAACATTTTAAAACTATTTTCACAAAAAATTGCAGATTTCTATTTTTGTCACCAAAAACAATGACTCCGATCATGCCGAACTAGCGACATTTTGGACAGGCCTAAAAAAAACATTTTAGAACAATTTTCACAAAAATAGCTCAGATTTTTTCTTCATTTTTGACACAAAAACAGTGACCCCGGTCATGCCGAACTATCGACATTCTGGACAGGCCTAAAAAACATTTTAAAACTATTTTCACAAAAATTGCAGATTTCTATTTTTGTCACCAAAAACAATGACTCCGATCATGCCGAACTAGCGACATTCTGGACAGGCCTAAAAAAACATTTTAAAACTATTTTCACAAAAAATTGCAGATTTCTATTTTTGTCACCAAAAACAATGACTCCGATCATGCCGAACTAGCGACATTCTGGACAGGCCTAAAAAACATTTTAAAACTATTTTCACAAAAAATTGCAGATTTCTATTTTTGTCACCAAAAACAATGACTCCGATCATGCCGAACTAAGCGACATTTTGGACAGGCCTAAAAAAACATTTTAGAACAATTTTCACAAAAATAGCTCAGATTTTTTTTTCATTTTTGACACAAAAACAGTGACCCGGTCATGCCGAACTATCGACATTCTGGACAGGCCTAAAAAAACATTTTAAAACTATTTTCACAAAAAATTGCAGATTTCTATTTTTGTCACCAAAAACAATGACTCCGATCATGCCGAACTAGCGACATTCTGGACAGGCCTAAAAAAACATTTTAAAACTATTTTCACAAAAAATTGCAGATTTCTATTTTTGTCACCAAAAACAATGACTCCGATCATGCCGAACTAGCGACATTTTGGACAGGCCTAAAAAAACATTTTAGAACAATTTTCACAAAAATAGCTCAGATTTTTTTCTTCATTTTTGACACAAAAACAGTGACCCCGGTCATGCCGAACTATCGACATTCTGGACAGGCCTAAAAAAACATTTTAAAACTATTTTCACAAAAAATTGCAGATTTCTATTTTTGTCACCAAAAACAATGACTCCGATCATGCCGAACTAAGCGACATTCTGGACAGGCCTAAAAAACATTTTAAAACTATTTTCACAAAAAATTGCAGATTTCTATTTTTGTCACCAAAAACAATGACTCCGATCATGCCGAACTAGCGACATTTTGGACAGGCCTAAAAAAAACATTTTAGAACAATTTTCACAAAAATAGCTCAGATTTTTTTCTTCATTTTTGACACAAAAACAGTGACCCCGGTCATGCCGAACTATCGACATTCTGGACAGGCCTAAAAAACATTTTAAAACTATTTTCACAAAAAATTGCAGATTTCTATTTTGTCACCAAAAACAATGACTCCGATCATGCCGAACTAGCGACATTCTGGACAGGCCTAAAAAAACATTTTAAAACTATTTTCACAAAAAATTGCAGATTTCTATTTTTGTCACCAAAAACAATGACTCCGATCATGCCGAACTAGCGACATTTTGGACAGGCCTAAAAAAAACATTTTAGAACAATTTTCACAAAAATAGCTCAGATTTTTTTTTTCTTTTTTTGACACAAAAACAGTGACCCCGGTCATGCCGAACTATCGACATTCTGGACAGGCCTAAAAAAACATTTTAAAACTATTTTCACAAAAAATTGCAGATTTCTATTTTTGTCACCAAAAACAATGACTCCGATCATGCCGAACTAGCGACATTCTGGACAGGCCTAAAAAAACATTTTAAAACTATTTTCACAAAAAATTGCAGATTTCTATTTTGTCACCAAAAACAATGACTCGATCATGCCGAACTAGCGACATTTTGGACAGGCCTAAAAAAACATTTTAGAACAATTTTCACAAAAATAGCTCAGATTTTTTTTCTTCATTTTTGACACAAAAACAGTGACCCCGGTCATGCCGAACTATCGACATTCTGGACAGGCCTAAAAAACATTTTAAAACCATTTTCACAAAAAATTGCAGATTTCTATTTTTGTCACCAAAAACAATGACTCCGATCATGCCGAACTAGCGACATTCTGGACAGGCCTAAAAAAACATTTTAAAACTATTTTCACAAAAAATTGCAGATTTCTATTTTTGTCACCAAAAACAATGACTCGATCATGCCGAACTAGCGACATTTTGGACAGGCCTAAAAAAACATTTTAGAACAATTTTCACAAAAATAACTCAGATTTTTTTTTTCCTTTTTTGACACAAAAACAGTGACCCCGGTCATGCCGAACTATCGACATTCTGGACAGGCCTAAAAAAACATTTTATAACCATTTTCACAAAAAATTGCAGATATTTTTTTTCATTTTCACGACACAAAAACAGTGACCCGGTCATGCCAAACTATCGACATTCTGGACAGGCCTAAAAAAACATTTTAAAACTATTTTCACAAAAAATTGCAGATTTCTATTTTTGTCACCAAAAACAATGACTCCGATCATGCCGAACTAGCGACATTTTGGACAGGCCTAAAAAAAACATTTTAGAACAATTTTCACAAAAAAGCTCAGATTTTTTTTGTTCATTTTTGACACAAAAACAGTGACCCGGTCATGCCGAACTATCGACATTCTGGACAGGCCTAAAAAAACATTTTATAACTATTTTCACAAAAAATTGCAGATTTCTATTTTTGTCACCAAAAACAATGACTCCGATCATGCCGAACTAGCGACATTCTGGACAGGCCTAAAAAAACATTTTAAAACTATTTTCACAAAAAATTGCAGATTTCTATTTTTGTCACCAAAAACAATGACTCCGATCATGCCGAACTAGCGACATTTTGGACAGGCCTAAAAAAAACATTTTAGAACAATTTTCACAAAAATAGCTCAGATTTTTTTCTTCATTTTTGACACAAAAACAGTGACCCCGGTCATGCCGAACTATCGACATTCTGGACAGGCCTAAAAAACATTTTAAAACTATTTTCACAAAAAATTGCAGATTTCTATTTTTGTCACCAAAAACAATGACTCCGATCATGCCGAACTAGCGACATTCTGGACAGGCCTAAAAAAACATTTTAAAACTATTTTCACAAAAAATTGCAGATTTCTATTTTTGTCACCAAAAACAATGACTCCGATCATGCCGAACTAGCGACATTTTGGACAGGCCTAAAAAAAACATTTTAGAACAATTTTCACAAAAATAACTCAGATTTTTTTTTCTTCATTTTTGACACAAAAACAGTGACCCGGTCATGCCGAACTAGCGACATTCTGGACAGGCCTAAAAAAACATTTTAAAACTATTTTCACAAAAAATTGCAGATTTCTATTTTTGTCACCAAAAACAATGACTCCGATCATGCCGAACTAGCGACATTCTGGACAGGCCTAAAAAAACATTTTAAAACTATTTTCACAAAAAATTGCAGATTTCTATTTTTGTCACCAAAAACAATGACTCCGATCATGCCGAACTAGCGACATTTTGGACAGGCCTAAAAAAACATTTTAGAACAATTTTCACAAAAATAGCTCAGATTTTTTTGTTAATTTTTGACACAAAAACAGTGACCCCGGTCATGCCGAACTATCGACATTCTGGACAGGCCTAAAAAAACATTTTATAACCATTCTCACAAAAAATTGCAGATATTTTTTTCATTTTCACGACACAAAAACAGTGACCCGACAGCCGAACTAGCGACATTCTGGACAGGCCTAAAAAAACATTTTAAAACTATTTTCACAAAAAATTGCAGATTTCTATTTTGTCACCAAAAACAATGACTCCGATCATGCCGAACTAAGCGACATTTTGGACAGGCCTAAAAAAAACATTTTAGAACAATTTTCACAAAAATAGCTCAGATTTTTTTTTCTTTTTTGACACAAAAACAGTGACCCGGTCATGCCGAACTATCGACATTCTGGACAGGCCTAAAAAAACATTTTATAACCATTTTCACAAAAAATTGCAGATATTTTTTTTCATTTTCACGACACAAAAACAGTGACCCCGGTCATGCCAAACTATCGACATTCTGGACAGGCCTAAAAAACATTTTAAAACTATTTTCACAAAAAATTGCAGATTTCTATTTTTGTCACCAAAAACAATGACTCCGATCATGCCGAACTAGCGACATTTTGGACAGGCCTAAAAAAACATTTTAGAACAATTTTCACAAAAAAAGCTCAGATTTTTTTGTTCATTTTTGACACAAAAACAGTGACCCCGGTCATGCCGAACTATCGACATTCTGGACAGGCCTAAAAAACATTTTATAACCATTCTCACAAAAAAATGCAGATATTTTTTTCATTTTCACGACACAAAAACAGTGACCCCGGCCCGAACTAGCGACATTCTGGACAGGCCTAAAAAAACATTTTAGAACAATTTTCACAAAAATAGCTCAGAATTTTTTTCTTCATTTTTGACACAAAAACAGTGACCCGGTCATGCCAAACTATCGACATTCTGGACAGGCCTAAAAAACATTTTAAAACTATTTTCACAAAAAATTGCAGATTTCTATTTTTGTCACCAAAAACAATGACTCCGATCATGCCGAACTAGCGACATTTTGGACAGGCCTAAAAAAAACATTTTAGAACAATTTTCACAAAAATAGCTCAGATTTTTTTTTCTTTTTTGACACAAAAACAGTGACCCGGTCATGCCGAACTATCGACATTCTGGACAGGCCTAAAAAAACATTTTATAACCATTTTCACAAAAAATTGCAGATATTTTTTTCATTTTCACGACACAAAAACAGTGACCCCGGTCATGCCGAACTATCGACATTCTGGACAGGCCTAAAAAACATTTTAAAACTATTTTCACAAAAAATTGCAGATTTCTATTTTTGTCACCAAAAACAATGACTCCGATCATGCCGAACTAAGCGACATTTTGGACAGGCCTAAAAAAACATTTTAGAACAATTTTCACAAAAAAGCTCAGATTTTTTTGTTCATTTTTTGACACAAAAACAGTGACCCGGTCATGCCGAACTATCGACATTCTGGACAGGCCTAAAAAAACATTTTATAACTATTTTCACAAAAAATTGCAGATTTCTATTTTTGTCACCAAAAACAATGACTCCGATCATGCCGAACTAAGCGACATTCTGGACAGGCCTAAAAAAACATTTTAAAACTATTTTCACAAAAAATTGCAGATTTCTATTTTTTGTCACCAAAAACAATGACTCCGATCATGCCGAACTAGCGACATTTTGGACAGGCCTAAAAAAACATTTTAGAACAATTTTCACAAAAATAGCTCAGATTTTTTTCTTCATTTTTGACACAAAAACAGTGACCCCGGTCATGCCGAACTATCGACATTCTGGACAGGCCTAAAAAACATTTTAAAACTATTTTCACAAAAAATTGCAGATTTCTATTTTTGTCACCAAAAACAATGACTCCGATCATGCCGAACTAGCGACATTTTGGACAGGCCTAAAAAAAACATTTTAAAACTATTTTCACAAAAAATTGCAGATTTCTATTTTTGTCACCAAAAACAATGACTCCGATCATGCCGAACTAGCGACATTTTGGACAGGCCTAAAAAAACATTTTAGAACAATTTTCACAAAAATAACTCAGATTTTTTTTTCTTCATTTTGTGACACAAAAACAGTGACCCCGGTCATGCCGAACTAGCGACATTCTGGACAGGCCTAAAAAAACATTTTAAAACTATTTTCACAAAAAATTGCAGATTTCTATTTTTGTCACACCAAAAACAATGACCCGATCATGCCGAACTAGCGACATTCTGGACAGGCCTAAAAAAACATTTTAAAACTATTTTCACAAAAATTGCAGATTTCTATTTTTGTCACCAAAAACAATGACTCCGATCATGCCGAACTAGCGACATTTTGGACAGGCCTAAAAAAACATTTTAGAACAATTTTCACAAAAATAGCTCAGATTTTTTTGTTAATTTTTTGACACAAAAACAGTGACCCCGGTCATGCCGAACTATCGACATTCTGGACAGGCCTAAAAAAACATTTTATAACCATTCTCACAAAAAATGCAGATATTTTTTCATTTTCACGACACAAAAACAGTGACCCGGCCGAACTAAGCGACATTCTGGACAGGCCTAAAAAACATTTTAAAACTATTTTCACAAAAATTGCAGATTTCTATTTTTGTCACCAAAAACAATGACTCCGATCATGCCGAACTAGCGACATTTTGGACAGGCCTAAAAAAAACATTTTAGAACAATTTTCACAAAAATAGCTCAGATTTTTTTTTCTTTTTTGACACAAAAACAGTGACCCCGGTCATGCCGAACTATCGACATTCTGGACAGGCCTAAAAAACATTTTAAAACTATTTTCACAAAAAATTGCAGATATTTTTTTCATTTTCACGACACAAAAACAGTGACCCGGTCATGCCGAACTAGCGACATTTTGGACAGGCCTAAAAAAACATTTTAGAACAATTTTCACAAAAAAGCTGCAGATTTTTTGTTCTTTTTGACACAAAAACAGTGACTCCGGTCATGCCGAACTATCGACATTTTGGACAGGCCTAAAAAAACATTTTATAACCATTCTCACAAAAAATGCAGATTTTTTTTTCATTTTCACGACACAAAAACAGTGACCCGGTCGCCGAACTAGCGACATTCTGGACAGGCCTAAAAAAACATTTTAGAACAATTTTCACAAAAATAGCTCAGATATTTTTTTCTTCATTTTTGACACAAAAACAGTGACCCCGGTCATGCCGAACTAGCGACATTCTGGACAGGCCTAAAAAAACATTTTAAAACTATTTTCACAAAAAATTGCAGATTTCTATTTTTGTCACCAAAAACAATGACTCCGATCATGCCGAACTAGCGACATTTTGGACAGGCCTAAAAAAACATTTTAGAACAATTTTCACAAAAATAGCTCAGATTTTTTTTTCATTTTTGACACAAAAACAGTGACCCGGTCATGCCGAACTATCGACATTCTGGACAGGCCTAAAAAAACATTTTAAAACTATTTTCACAAAAAATTGCAGATTTCTATTTTTGTCACCAAAAACAATGACTCCGATCATGCCGAACTAGCGACATTCTGGACAGGCCTAAAAAAACATTTTAAAACTATTTTCACAAAAAATTGCAGATTTCTATTTTTGTCACCAAAAACAATGACTCCGATCATGCCGAACTAAGCGACATTTTGGACAGGCCTAAAAAAAACATTTTAGAACAATTTTCACAAAAATAGCTCAGATTTTTTTTGGTCATTTTTTGACACAAAAACAGTGACCCCGGTCATGCCAAACTATCGACATTCTGGACAGGCCTAAAAAACATTTTATAACCATTCTCACAAAAAATTGCAGATATTTTTTTCATTTTCACGACACAAAAACAGTGACCCCGGTCATGCCGAACTAGCGACATTCTGGACAGGCCTAAAAAAACATTTTAAAACTATTTTCACAAAAAATTGCAGATTTCTATTTTTGTCACCAAAAACAATGACTCCGATCATGCCGAACTAAGCGACATTCTGGACAGGCCTAAAAAAACATTTTAAAACTATTTTCACAAAAAATTGCAGATTTCTATTTTTGTCACCAAAAACAATGACTCGATCATGCCCGAACTAGCGACATTTTGGACAGGCCTAAAAAAACATTTTAGAACAATTTTCACAAAAATAACTCAGATTTTTTTCTTCATTTTTGACACAAAAACAGTGACCCCGGTCATGCCGAACTATCGACATTCTGGACAGGCCTAAAAAAACATTTTATAACCATTTTCACAAAAAATTGCAGATATTTTTTTTCATTTTCACGACACAAAAACAGTGACCCCGGTCATGCCGAACTATCGACATTCTGGACAGGCCTAAAAAAACATTTTAAAACTATTTTCACAAAAAATTGCAGATTTCTATTTTTGTCACCAAAAACAATGACTCCGATCATGCCGAACTAAGCGACATTTTGGACAGGCCTAAAAAAACATTTTAGAACAATTTTCACAAAAATAGCTCAGATTTTTTTTTTCATTTTTGACACAAAAACAGTGACCCCGGTCATGCCGAACTATCGACATTCTGGACAGGCCTAAAAAACATTTTAAAACTATTTTCACAAAAATTGCAGATTTCTATTTTTGTCACCAAAAACAATGACTCCGATCATGCCGAACTAAGCGACATTCTGGACAGGCCTAAAAAACATTTTAAAACTATTTTCACAAAAAATTGCAGATTTCTATTTTTGTCACCAAAAACAATGACTCCGATCATGCCGAACTAGCGACATTTTGGACAGGCCTAAAAAAACATTTTAGAACAATTTTCACAAAAATAGCTCAGATTTTTTTCTTCATTTTTGACACAAAAACAGTGACCCCGGTCATGCCGAACTATCGACATTCTGGACAGGCCTAAAAAACATTTTAAAACTATTTTCACAAAAAATTGCAGATTTCTATTTTTGTCCGACACAAAAACAATGACTCCGATCATGCCGAACTAGCGACATTCTGGACAGGCCTAAAAAAACATTTTAAAACTATTTTCACAAAAAATTGCAGATTTCTATTTTTGTCACCAAAAACAATGACTCCGATCATGCCGAACTAGCGACATTTTGGACAGGCCTAAAAAAAACATTTTAGAACAATTTTCACAAAAATAGCTCAGATTTTTTTTTTCATTTTTGACACAAAAACAGTGACCCCGGTCATGCCGAACTATCGACATTCTGGACAGGCCTAAAAAACATTTTAAAACTATTTTCACAAAAAATTGCAGATTTCTATTTTTGTCCCACAAAAACAATGACTTCGATCATGCCGAACTAGCGACATTCTGGACAGGCCTAAAAAAACATTTTAAAACTATTTTCACAAAAAATTGCAGATTTCTATTTTTGTCACCAAAAACAATGACTCCGATCATGCCGAACTAGCGACATTTTGGACAGGCCTAAAAAAAACATTTTAGAACAATTTTCACAAAAATAGCTCAGATTTTTTTCTTCATTTTTGACACAAAAACAGTGACCCGGTCATGCCGAACTATCGACATTCTGGACAGGCCTAAAAAAACATTTTAAAACCATTTTCACAAAAAATTGCAGATTTCTATTTATTGTCACGACAAAAACAATGACCCGACAGCCGAACTAGCGACATTCTGGACAGGCCTAAAAAAACATTTTAAAACTATTTTCACAAAAAATTGCAGATTTCTATTTTTGTCACCAAAAACAATGACTCCGATCATGCCGAACTAAGCGACATTTTGGACAGGCCTAAAAAAAACATTTTAGAACAATTTTCACAAAAATAGCTCAGATTTTTTTTCTTCATTTTTGACACAAAAACAGTGACCCCGGTCATGCCGAACTATCGACATTCTGGACAGGCCTAAAAAAACATTTTATAACCATTTTCACAAAAAATTGCAGATATTTTTTTCATTTTCACGACACAAAAACAGTGACCCCGGTCATGCCAAACTATCGACATTCTGGACAGGCCTAAAAAACATTTTAAAACTATTTTCACAAAAAATTGCAGATTTCTATTTTTGTCACCAAAAACAATGACTCCGATCATGCCGAACTAGCGACATTTTGGACAGGCCTAAAAAAAACATTTTAGAACAATTTTCACAAAAAAAGCTCAGATTTTTTTGTTCATTTTTGACACAAAAACAGTGACCCCGGTCATGCCGAACTATCGACATTCTGGACAGGCCTAAAAAAACATTTTATAACCATTCTCACAAAAAATGCAGATATTTTTTTCATTTTCCACGACACAAAAACAGTGACCCCGGCCGAACTAAGCGACATTCTGGACAGGCCTAAAAAACATTTTAAAACTATTTTCACAAAAAATTGCAGATTTCTATTTTTGTCACCAAAAACAATGACTCCGATCATGCCGAACTAGCGACATTTTGGACAGGCCTAAAAAAAACATTTTAGAACAATTTTCACAAAAATAGCTAAGATTTTTTTTTCATTTTTGACACAAAAACAGTGACCCGGTCATGCCGAACTATCGACATTCTGGACAGGCCTAAAAAAACATTTTATAACCATTTTCACAAAAAATTGCAGATATTTTTTTCATTTTCCACGACACAAAAACAGTGACCCCGGTCATGCCGAACTAGCGACATTCTGGACAGGCCTATAAAAACATTTTAAAACTATTTTCACAAAAAATTGCAGATTTCTATTTTTGTCACCAAAAACAATGACTCCGATCATGCCAAACTAGCGACATTTTGGACAGGCCTAAAAAAAACATTTTAGAACAATTTTCACAAAAATAGCTCAGAATTTTTTTTTCATTTTTGACACAAAAACAGTGACCCCGGTCATGCCAAACTATCGACATTCTGGACAGGCCTAAAAAAACATTTTAAAACTATTTTCACAAAAAATTGCAGATTTCTATTTTTGTCACCAAAAACAATGACTCCGATCATGCCGAACTAAGCGACATTCTGGACAGGCCTAAAAAAACATTTTAGAACAATTTTCACAAAAAAGCTCAGATTTTTTTGTTCATTTTTGACACAAAAACAGTGACTCCGGTCATGCCGAACTATCGACATTCTGGACAGGCCTAAAAAAACATTTTATAACTATTTTCACAAAAATTGCAGATTTTTTTCTATTTTTGTCACCAAAAACAATGACCCCGGTCATGCCGAACTAGCGACATTCTGGACAGGCCTAAAAAAACATTTTAAAACTATTTTCACAAAAATTGCAGATTTCTATTTTTGTCACCAAAAACAATGACTCCGATCATGCCGAACTAGCGACATTTTGGACAGGCCTAAAAAAACATTTTAGAACAATTTTCACAAAAATAACTCAGATTTTTTTCTTCATTTTTGACACAAAAACAGTGACCCCGGTCATGCCGAACTATCGACATTCTGGACAGGCCTAAAAAACATTTTATAACCATTTTCACAAAAAATTGCAGATATTTTTTTTTCATTTTCACGACACAAAAACAGTGACCCGGTCATGCCAAACTATCGACATTCTGGACAGGCCTAAAAAACATTTTAAAACTATTTTCACAAAAAATTGCAGATTTCTATTTTTGTCACCAAAAACAATGACTCGATCATGCCGAACTAGCGACATTTTGGACAGGCCTAAAAAAAACATTTTAGAACAATTTTCACAAAAAAGCTCAGATTTTTTTGTTCATTTTTGACACAAAAACAGTGACCCCGGTCATGCCGAACTATCGACATTCTGGACAGGCCTAAAAAAACATTTTATAACCATTCTCACAAAAAATGCAGATATTTTTTTCATTTTCCACGACACAAAAACAGTGACCCCGGCCGAACTAGCGACATTCTGGACAGGCCTAAAAAAACATTTTAAAACTATTTTCACAAAAAATTGCAGATTTCTATTTTTGTCACCAAAAACAATGACTCCGATCATGCCGAACTAGCGACATTTTGGACAGGCCTAAAAAAACATTTTAGAACAATTTTCACAAAAATAGCTAAGATTTTTTTTTTCATTTTTTGACACAAAAACAGTGACCCCGGTCATGCCGAACTATCGACATTCTGGACAGGCCTAAAAAAACATTTTATAACCATTTTCACAAAAAATTGCAGATATTTTTTTTTCATTTTCACGACACAAAAACAGTGACCCCGGTCATGCCGAACTAGCGACATTCTGGACAGGCCTATAAAAACATTTTAAAACTATTTTCACAAAAAATTGCAGATTTCTATTTTTGTCACCAAAAACAATGACTCCGATCATGCCAAACTAGCGACATTTTGGACAGGCCTAAAAAAAACATTTTAGAACAATTTTCACAAAAATAGCTCAGAATTTTTTTTTTCATTTTTTGACACAAAAACAGTGACCCCGGTCATGCCAAACTATCGACATTCTGGACAGGCCTAAAAAAACATTTTAAAACTATTTTCACAAAAAATTGCAGATTTCTATTTTTGTCACCAAAAACAATGACTCCGATCATGCCGAACTAGCGACATTTTGGACAGGCCTAAAAAAAACATTTTAGAACAATTTTCACAAAAATAGCTCAGATTTTTTTTTCATTTTTTGACACAAAAACAGTGACCCCGGTCATGCCGAACTATCGACATTCTGGACAGGCCTAAAAAAACATTTTATAACCATTTTCACAAAAATTGCAGATATTTTTTTTCATTTTCACGACACAAAAACAGTGACCCGGTCATGCCGAACTAGCGACATTCTGGACAGGCCTAAAAAACATTTTAAAACTATTTTCACAAAAAATTGCAGATTTCTATTTTTGTCACCAAAAACAATGACTCCGATCATGCCAAACTAGCGACATTTTGGACAGGCCTAAAAAAAACATTTTAGAACAATTTTCACAAAAATAGCTCAGAATTTTTTTTTTCATTTTTTGACACAAAAACAGTGACCCCGGTCATGCCGAACTATCGACATTCTGGACAGGCCTAAAAAAACATTTTAAAACTATTTTCACAAAAAATTGCAGATTTCTATTTTTGTCACCAAAAACAATGACTCCGATCATGCCGAACTAAGCGACATTCTGGACAGGCCTAAAAAAACATTTTAAAACTATTTTCACAAAAATTGCAGATTTCTATTTTTGTCACCAAAAACAATGACTCCGATCATGCCGAACTAAGCGACATTTTGGACAGGCCTAAAAAAACATTTTAGAACAATTTTCACAAAAATAGCTCAGATTTTTTTCTTCATTTTTGACACAAAAACAGTGACCCGGTCATGCCGAACTAGCGACATTCTGGACAGGCCTAAAAAAACATTTTATAACCATTTTCACAAAAAATTGCAGATATTTTTTTCATTTTCCACGACACAAAAACAGTGACCCGGTAGCCGAACTAGCGACATTCTGGACAGGCCTAAAAAACATTTTAAAACTATTTTCACAAAAAATTGCAGATTTCTATTTTTGTCACCAAAAACAATGACTCCGATCATGCCGAACTAGCGACATTTTGGACAGGCCTAAAAAAAACATTTTAGAACAATTTTCACAAAAATAGCTCAGATTTTTTTGTTCATTTTTGACACAAAAACAGTGACCCCGGTCATGCCGAACTATCGACATTCTGGACAGGCCTAAAAAAACATTTTATAACCATTTTCACAAAAAATTGCAGATTTCTATTTCTTGTCACACAAAAACAATGACCCCGATCATGCCGAACTAGCGACATTCTGGACAGGCCTAAAAAACATTTTAAAACTATTTTCACAAAAAATTGCAGATTTCTATTTTTGTCACCAAAAACAATGACTCCGATCATGCCGAACTAGCGACATTTTGGACAGGCCTAAAAAAACATTTTAGAACAATTTTCACAAAAATAACTCAGATTTTTTTCTTCATTTTTGACACAAAAACAGTGACCCCGGTCATGCCGAACTATCGACATTCTGGACAGGCCTAAAAAAACATTTTATAACCATTTTCACAAAAAATTGCAGATATTTTTTTTCATTTTCCACGACACAAAAACAGTGACCCCGGTCATGCCGAACTATCGACATTCTGGACAGGCCTAAAAAAACATTTTAAAACTATTTTCACAAAAATTGCAGATTTCTATTTTTGTCACCAAAAACAATGACTCGATCATGCCGAACTAGCGACATTTTGGACAGGCCTAAAAAAACATTTTAGAACAATTTTCACAAAAAAGCTCAGATTTTTTTTTTCATTTTTGACACAAAAACAGTGACCCCGGTCATGCCGAACTATCGACATTCTGGACAGGCCTAAAAAAACATTTTATAACCATTCTCACAAAAAATGCAGATATTTTTTTTCATTTTCACGACACAAAAACAGTGACCCCGGCCGAACTAGCGACATTCTGGACAGGCCTAAAAAAACATTTTAAAACTATTTTCACAAAAAATTGCAGATTTCTATTTTTGTCACCAAAAACAATGACTCCGATCATGCCGAACTAGCGACATTTTGGACAGGCCTAAAAAAACATTTTAGAACAATTTTCACAAAAATAGCTAAGATTTTTTTTTCATTTTTGACACAAAAACAGTGACCCCGGTCATGCCGGAACTATCGACATTCTGGACAGGCCTAAAAAAACGTTTTATAACCATTTTCACAAAAAATTGCAGATATTTTTTTCATTTTCACGACACAAAAACAGTGACCCCGGTCATGCCGAACTAGCGACATTCTGGACAGGCCTATAAAAACATTTTAAAACTATTTTCACAAAAATTGCAGATTTCTATTTTGTCACCAAAAACAATGACTCCGATCATGCCAAACTAGCGACATTTTGGACAGGCCTAAAAAAACATTTTAGAACAATTTTCACAAAAATAGCTCAGAATTTTTTTTTTCATTTTTTGACACAAAAACAGTGACCCCGGTCATGCCAAACTATCGACATTCTGGACAGGCCTAAAAAAACATTTTAAAACTATTTTCACAAAAAATTGCAGATTTCTATTTTTGTCACCAAAAACAATGACTCCGATCATGCCGAACTAAGCGACATTTTGGACAGGCCTAAAAAAACATTTTAGAACAATTTTCACAAAAATAGCTCAGATTTTTTTTTTTCATTTTTTGACACAAAAACAGTGACCCCGGTCATGCCGAACTATCGACATTCTGGACAGGCCTAAAAAAACATTTTATAACCATTTTCACAAAAAATTGCAGATATTTTTTTTCATTTTCACGACACAAAAACAGTGACCCCGGTCATGCCGAACTAAGCGACATTCTGGACAGGCCTAAAAAAACATTTTAAAACTATTTTCACAAAAAATTGCAGATTTCTATTTTTGTCACCAAAAACAATGACTCCGATCATGCCAAACTAGCGACATTTTGGACAGGCCTAAAAAAAACATTTTAGAACAATTTTCACAAAAATAGCTCAGAATTTTTTTTTCATTTTTTGACACAAAAACAGTGACCCCGGTCATGCCAAACTATCGACATTCTGGACAGGCCTAAAAAAACATTTTAAAACTATTTTCACAAAAAATTGCAGATTTCTATTTTTGTCACCAAAAACAATGACTCGATCATGCCGAACTACGACATTCTGGACAGGCCTAAAAAACATTTTAAAACTATTTTCAAAAAATAGCAGATTTCTATTTTTGTCACCAAAAACAATGACTCCGATCATGCCGAACTAGCGACATTTTGGACAGGCCTAAAAAAACATTTTAGAACAATTTTCCACAAAAATAACTCAGATTTTTTTCTTCATTTTTGACACAAAAACAGTGACCCGGTCATGCCGAACTAGCGACATTCTGGACAGGCCTAAAAAACATTTTATAACCATTTTCACAAAAATTGCAGATATTTTTTTTCATTTTCACGACACAAAAACAGTGACCCGGGCCGAACTAGCGACATTCTGGACAGGCCTAAAAAACATTTTAAAACTATTTTCACAAAAAATTGCAGATTTCTATTTTTGTCACCAAAAACAATGACTCCGATCATGCCGAACTAAGCGACATTTTGGACAGGCCTAAAAAAAACATTTTAGAACAATTTTCACAAAAATAGCTCAGATTTTTTTTTTCTTTTTTGACACAAAAACAGTGACCCCGGTCATGCCGAACTATCGACATTCTGGACAGGCCTAAAAAACATTTTATAACCATTTTCACAAAAAATTGCAGATATTTTTTTTTCATTTTCACGACACAAA
>NW_025547368.1:0-5270 GCF_905237065.1 Salmo salar
ACATCAGCTGATATTCTCAAAGTGCTGTACAGAAACCCAGCCTAAAACCCCAAACAGCAAGCAAAGCATGTGAAAGAAGCACGGTGGCTAGGAAAACTCCCTAGGAAAAACTCCCTAGAAAGGCCAAAAACCTAGGAAGAAACCTAGAGAGGAACCAGGCTATGAGGGGTGGCCAGTCCTCTTCTGGCTGTGCAGGGTGGATATTAAAACAGAACATGGTCAAAATGTTAAAATGTTAAATGTTCATAAATGACCAGCATGGTCAAATAATAATAATCATAGTAGTTGTCGAGGGTGCAACAAGCACGTCCGGTGAACAGGTCAGGGTTCCATAGCCGCAGGCAGAACAGTTGAAACTGGAGCAGCAGCACGGCCAGGTGGACTGGGGACAGCAAGGAGTCATCATACCAGGTAGTCCTGAGGCATGGTCCTAGGGCTCAGGTCCTCCGAGAGAAAGACAGAAAGAGAGAAAGAGAGAATTAGAGAGAGCATATTTAAATACACACAGGACAATCGGATAAGACAAGAGAAATACTCCAGATGTAACAGACTGACCCTAGCCCCCGACACATAAACTACTGCAGCATAAATACTGGAGGCTGAGACAGGAGGGATCAGAAGACACTGTGGCCCCATCCGATGATACCCCGGACAGGGCCAAACAGGCAGGATATAACCCCACCCACTTTGCCAAAGCACAGCCCCCACACCACTAGAGGGATGTCTCCAACCACCAACTTACCGTCCCAAGACAAGGCCGAGTATAGCCCACAACGATCTCCGCCATGGCACAACCCAAGGGGGGGCGCCAACCCAGACAGGAAGACCACGTCAGTGACTCAACCCACTCAAGTGACGCACCCTCCCATGGACGGCATGGAAGAACACCAGTAGGCCAGTGACTCAGCCTCTGTAAAAGGGTTAGAGGCAGAGAATCCCAGTGGAAAGAGGGGAACCGGCAAGGCAGAGACAGCAAGGGCGGTTCGTTGCTCCAGCCTTTCCGCTCACCTTCACACCCTGGGCCAGACTATACTTAATCATAGGACCTACTGAAGAGATAAGTCTTCAGTAAAGACTTAAAGGTTGAGACTGAGTCTGCGTCTCTCACATTGGTAGGCAGACCATTCCATAAAAATGGAGCTCTATAGGAGAAAGCCCTACCTCCAGCCGCTTGCTTAGAAATTCTAGGGACAATTAGGAGGCTCATGCCTTGTGACCGTAGCGCACGTGTAGGTATGTACGGCAGGACCAAATCGGAAAGATAGGTAGGAGCAAGCCCATGTAATGCTTTGTAGGTTAGCAGTAAAACCTTGAAATCAGCCCTTGCCTTAACAGGAAGCCAGTGTAGGGAGGCTAACACTGGAGTAATATGATCAAATTTTTTGGTTCTAGTCAGGATTCTAGCAGCCGTATTTAGCACTAACTGAAGTTTATTTAGTGCTTTATCCGGTAGCCGGAAAGTAGAGCATTGCAGTAGTCCAGCCTAGAAGTAACAAAAGCATGGATTAATTTTTCAAGCGCCATTTTTGGACAGAAAATTTCTGATTTTTGCAATGTTACGTAGATGGAAAAAAAGCTGTCCTTGAAACAGTCTTGATATGTTCTTCAAAAGAGAGATCAGGGTCCAGAGTAACGCCGAGGTCCTTCACAGTTTTATTTGAGACGACTGTACAACCATCCAGATTAATTGTCAGATTCAACAGAAGATCTCTTTGTTTCTTGGGACCTAGAACAAGCATCTCTGTTTTGTCCGAGTTTAAAAGTAGAAAGTTTGCAGCCATCCACTTCTTTATGTCTGAAACACAGGTTTCTAGCGAGGGCAATTTTGGGGCTTCACCATGTTTCATTGAAATGTACAGCTGTGTGTCGCCTGCATAGCAGTGAAATTTAACATTATGTTTTCGAATGACATCCCCAAGAGGTAAAATATATAGTGAAAACAATAGTGGTCCTAAAACGGAACCCTTGAGGAACACCGAAATTTACAATTGATTTGTCAGAGGACAAACCATTCACAGAGACAAACTGATATCTTTCCGACAGATAAGATCTAAACCAGGCCAGAACTTGTCCATGTAGACCAATTTGGGTTTCCAATCTCTCCAAAAGAATGTGGTGATCGATGGTATCAAAAGCGGCACTAAGATCTAGGAGCACGAGGACAGATGCAGAGCCCTCGGTCTGACGTCATTAAAAGGTCATTTACCACCTTCACAAGTGCAGTCTCAGTGCTATGATGGGGTCCAAAACCAGACTGAAGCGTCAGATACATTGTTTGTCTTCAGGAAGGCAGTCAGTTGCTGTGCAACAGCTTTTTCTAAAATTTTGGAGAGGAATGGAAGATTCGATATAGGCCGATAGTTTTTTATAATTTCTGGATCAAGATTCGGCTTTTTCAAGAGAGGCTTTATTACTGCCACTTTTAGTGAGCTTGGTACACATCCGTGGATAGAGAGCCGTTTATTATGTTCAACATAGGAGGGCCAAGCACAGGAAGCAGCTCTTTCAGTAGTTTAGTTGGAATAGGGTCCAGTATGCAGCTTGAGGGTTTGGAGGCCATGATTATTTTCATCATTAGGCGCCAAGAGATATAGTACTAAAACACTTTAGTATCTCCCTTGATCCTAGGTCCTGGCAGAGTTGTGCAGACTCAGGACAATGGAGCTTTGGAGGAATACCCAGATTTAAAGAGGAGTCTGTAATTTGCTTTCTAATGATCATGATCTTTTCCTCAAAGAAGTTCATAAATTTATTACTGCTGAAGTGAAAGCCATCCTCCATTTGCGAAGGCTGCTTTTTAGTTAGCTTTGCGACAGTATCAAAAAGAAATTTCGGATTGTTCTTATTTTCCTCAATTAAGTTGGAAAATAGGATGATCGAGCAGCAGTAAGGGCTCTTCGATACTGCACGGTACTGTCTTTCCAAGCTAGTCGGAAGACTTCCAGTTTGGTGTGGCGCCATTTCCGCTCCAATTTTCTGGAAGCTTGCTTCAGAGCTCGTGTATTTTCTGTATACCAGGGAGCTAGTTTCTTATGACAGATGTTTTTAGTTTTTAGGGGTGCAACTGCATCTAGGGTATTGCGCAAGGTTAAATTGAGTTCCTCGGTTAGGTGGTTAACTGATTTTTGTCCTCTGACGTCCTTGGGTAGGCAGAGGCAGTCTGGAAGGGCATCAAGGAATCTTTGGGTTGTCTGAGAATTTATAGCACGACTTTTTAATGCTCCTTGGTTGGGGTCTGAGCAGATTATTTGTTGCAATTGCAAACGTAATAAAATGGTGGTCCGATAGTCCAGGATTATGAGGAAAACATTTAGATCCACAACATTTATTCCATGGGACAAAACTAGGTCCAGAGTATGACTGTGGCAGTGAGTAGGTCCAGAGACATGTTGGACAAAACCCACTGAGTCGATGATGGCTCCGAAAGCCTTTTGGAGTGGGTCTGTGGACTTTTCCATGTGAATGTTAAAGTCACCAAAAATTAGAATATTATCTGCTATGACTACAAGATCCGATAGGAATTAGGGAACTCAGTGAGGAACACTGCATATGGCCCAGGAGGCCTATAAACAGTAGCTATAAAAAGTGAGTGAGTAGGCTGCATAGATTTCATGACTAGAAGCTCAAAAGACGAAAAACGTCATTGTTGTTTTTTTTTGTAAATTGAAATTTGCTATCGTGAATGTTAGCAACACCTCCGCCTTTGCCGGATGCACGGGGGTATGGTCACTAATGTAACCTGGGGGTGAGGCCTCATTTAACACAGTAAATTCATCAGGCTTAAGCCATGTTTCAGTCAGGCCAATCACATCAAGATTATTATCAGTGATTAGTTCATTGACTATAACTGCCTTGGAAGTGAGGGATCTAACATTAAGTAACCCAATTTTGAGATGTGAGGTATCACAATCTCTTTCAATAATGGCAGGAATGGAGGAGGTCTTTATACTAGTGAGATTGCTAAAGCGAACACCGCCATTTTTAATTTTGCCCAACCTAGATCGAGGCACAGACACGGTCTCAATGGGGGAAGCTGAGCTGACTACACTGACTGTGCTAGTGGCAGACTCCACTAAGCTGGCAGGCTGGCTAACAGCCTGCTGCCTGGCCTGCACCCTATTTCATTGTGGAGCTAGAGGAGTTAGAGCCCTGTCTATGTTCGTAGATAAGATGAGAGCACCCTCCAGCTAGGATGGAGTCCGTCACCCTCAACAGGCCAGGCTTGGTCCTGTTTGTGGGTGAGTCCCAGAAAGAGGGCCAATTATCTACAAATTCTATCTTTTGGGAGGGGCAGAAAACAGTTTTCAACCAGCGATTGAGTTGTGAGACTCTGCTGTAGAGCTCATCACTCCCCTAACTGGGAGGGGGCCAGAGACAATTAATCGATGCCGACACATCTTTCTAGCTGATTTACACGCTGAAGCTATGTTGCGCTTGGTGACCTCTGACTGTTTCATCCTAACATCGCTGGTGCCGACGTGATAACAATATCTCTATACTCTCTACACTCGCCAGTTTTAGCTTTAGCCAGCACCGCCTTTAGATTAGCCTTAACGCCGGTAGCCCTGCCCCTGGTAAACAGTGTATGATCGCTGGATGATTAGTTTTAAGTCTAATACTGCGGGTAATGGAGTCGCCAATGACTAGGGTTTTCAATTTGTCAGAGCTAATGGTGGGAGCCGTCCCGCCTCAGACCCCACAACGGGAGGAGTAGAGACCAGAGAAGTCTCGGCCTCCGACCCGACTCGCTTAATGGGGAGAACCGGTTGAAAGTTTCTGTCGGGCTGAATAAGCGACACCGGGTTGAGCATTCCTACAGCGTTTCCTCCAGAAGCCATGAGAAAGATGTCCGGCCGCGGGACCGTGCGAGGGGGTTTATACTAACGTTACTATCTGTACTTACTGGTGGCACAGACGCTGTTTCATCCTTTCCTACACTGAAATTACCCTTGCCTAACGATCGGCCTGAAGCTGGGCTTGCAGCACAGCTATCCTTGCCGTAAGGCGATCGCTCTCCTGTATATTATAAGTACAACGACTGCAATTAGAAGGCATCATGTTAATGTTACTTAGCTTCGGCTGTTTGAAGTCCTGACGAACCATGTCCAGATAAAACCTCCGGGGATGAATGAAAAAGTTGAGGAGGAAAAAGTTGAGTGAGGGAAAAAGTAAAAATATACGGTAATGAAAAAGTAAAAACCGTCAGGTATCAAAGTAAGATCGGCAACAAAAACGCACAGCAGCGTAAACAAGTCTGCAAGTTGTGACCG
>NW_025547369.1:0-35338 GCF_905237065.1 Salmo salar
ACATAACTGTATCTTATTAATGTGTATAAAAATATTAATGTAACCATAATTGTATAAATGTACCTATAATGTATCCTCCACTAACTGTATTCCTACCAACTGTAACCTACTAACTGTATACCTACTAACTGTACCCTACTAACTTACCTACCAACTGTAACCCTACTAATTGTATCCTACTAATAGCCTAAACTGTAACTCTATTAACTGACTCCAGCTAATTGTACAATTCATAAGTACAAACGTAATATAATATAACTGTAACCACTAATGTAACTATAAGTATCTATAATTAATATTTAATTGATCCTAAATAACTATAACTGTATTATAATAATATAATTGAACACTAATTGATCAATAATTGACTACAATAAAGATCCACTAATTGTAACAAATGAATAATTGTATATAATTGTAACTACAATTGTATCCCATTAACTGTACAAATTGTAAACAATAAAAATGAAAAATAACCTACTAATGATCCCACTAATGTAACACTAACTGTACTTACTAATATCTATAATTATGCTACTAATGTAAATAATTATCCCATAACTGTATTATAATTGATCAATAAGTAGTCATAAAATAATAACAAAATAAAAATTTAATACCCCACTAACTGTAACACTAAGTAATAAATGTACCTACTAAAAAAAACACTAATGAACATAAATAAACTGTATCCCATTAATGTAACTACTAAACCACTAACTGATCCTATAACTGTACCCACAACTGAACTACAACTTAACCTACAATGTACCCTACTAACTGTAACCTACTAACTGTAACCTCAATAATTAACCTACTAACTGTATCCTACTAACTGTAACCACAATGTAACTAAGACCTACTAACGTATATAATAACACAAGTCCACAATTGAAATAATTGACGACTAATTGTACCAAATTGTAACTAAATATACAAAACTCAAATTACCTATTAATTGATCCACTAATGTACCCACAATGTACCACAACTGTAACTAAATAATTGTAATTTACTAATTGTAACCTACAATGTAACTTACTAAGTACCCACTAATTGATCCCCACTAACTGTAACTCTACTAATGTATCTACAACTGTACCTATAATTAATCTACTAAAACCAACGTATCTACTAATTGTACAAATTGTAACTTACTAATGATCCCATTAACTGTAACTCTACTAATGTATCCACTAACTAATCTACTAATTGTAACTCATTAACTGTAACACTAACTGATCCTAATAATGAACTATAAAACTACTAACTGTAATCCTATAATGTAACCTACTAACTGTAACTTACAATGTAACCACTAATGTACCTATAATTGTAACCTACTAACTGTAACCATAATTGTAACTCACTAATTGTATCCTACTAATTGTACCCTACTAATTATTCACAATAACCTAAATTGTACCAATTAACTACTAATTGTATCCTACTAATTTAACTTACTAATTGTATCTCATAATTGTAACTCCAAATTTATCTCCATAATTGTAACACTAATTGTAAACTACTAATTGTATCATAAGTATCACTAATAACTCTACTAATTGTAACTATAAATCCACAACTGTAAATTTACTAATGTAAATCACTAATTGTACCCTACTAATTGTAACTCTACTAACTGTAACTATAATTGTACTACAATTGTAATCTTCTAATTGTAACTTAAATTGTAACTCACTAATTTAATCTTAATTGTATCCTACTAATTGTACACAAGCCATAATTGTAACCCTACTAATGTAACCACTAATTGTAACTATAAGAACCTACTAACTGTATCTCTACTAATTGTAACCTACAACTGTAATCTCACTAATTATCTACTAAACCACAATTGTAACTCTACTAACTAACCTACTAACTGTACCACTAATACCACTAATGACCCACTAATGATTCACTAATTGTAACTCTACTAACTGTACACTAATTGAGCCCATTAATGTATCCCACTAATTGTAACTCTACTAACTGTAACTTACTAACTGTACCACTAATTGTAACCTACTAATTGTATTCCACTAACTGTATCCATAATGAATTAAATTGTAATTACAATTGTAATCTACTAACTGTACCTACAACTGTACCCTACAACGTAACCTACTAATTGTAATCCTACTAACGAACCACTAACTGTAACCTCACTAACTGTATCCTACCAATGTATCCTACTAACTGATCCTACAACTGTACCTATAACTGAACCACCAATGTACCACAATGAACCCCACTAACTGTATCCTACTAATTGACCTACTAATGTAATTCACTAATTGTAACTCTACTAATGTAACACTAATTGTATCTCTATAATTGTAACTTATAATTGTAATCTTACTAATTGTAACTCTATAATTGTAACTAACTAATTGTAATCTTACTAATTGTAATCTTACTAATTGTAACTCACTAATTTACCAATAATATCCACTAAGTATTATAATTGTATACTAACTGTAACTCATAATTGTACCTAATAATGTAACTAATAACTGTATCCCACTAATTGACCCCACTAATTGTAACTCTATTAATTGTACCCTACTAATTGTAACACTAACTGTACATTAATTGTAACTCTATAATGTATCCACTAACTGTATCCACTAACTGTACCACTAACTGTAACCTACTAATTGTATCCCATTAACTGTAATACTAATTGTACCCTACTAACTGTAACTCACTAACTGTACCCTACTAACTGTATCCTACTAATTGTATCCTACTAATTGTAACCTATTAATTGTATCATAATTGTATCCTACTAACTTATCCACTAATTGACATAATTGTAATCTACTAATTGTAACTTAATAATTGTACCCAACTAACTTAATCCTACCAACTGTACCTACTAACTGTAACCTACTAACTGTATCCTACAACTGTAACCTACTAACTGTATCCTACTAACTGTATCCATAATTGTATCCTACTAATGTAACCTACTAACTGTATCCACTAATTGTATCCTACTAACTGTAACTCTACTAATGTAACCAATAACTGTAACCACTAACTGTATCCTACTAACTGTATCCCACTAACTGTAACCACCAACGTAACCTACTAACTGATCCTACTAACTGTATCCCACTAACTGTATCCTACTAACTGTACCAACTAACTGTACATTAATTGTAACCACTAACTGTAACCTAACTAATGTAACTCTACAACTGTATCCACTAACTGTAACCTACTAACTGTATCCTACTAATTGTAACCAATAATTGTAACCACTAATTGTATCTCTACTAATTGTAACCTACTAATTGTATCCTACTAATTGTATCCTACTAACTGTACCACTAATTGTAATTTACTAACTGTACCCACTAATTGTAACTTCACTAATTTAATCATAATTGTAACCCACAAGTATCTCGACTAATTGTAACTTACTAATTGTAACTCCACTAATTGTAATCTACTAATTGTATTCCACTAATTTACCTTAATAATTGTAACTTACTAATTGTAACTTACTAATTGTAATCTATAATTGTAACTTATTAATTGTAATACTAATTGTATCCTACTAATTGTACCATTAATTGTAACCTACAATTGTACCCACTAATTGTAACTCACTAATTGTAACCTACTAACTGTAACTTACTAATTGTACCACTAATTGTAACCTACTAACGTAATCCTACTAACTGTATCCTACTAATGTAACCACTAATTGTAACCTACTAACTGTACCTACTAACTGTAACTTATAACTGTAACTCACTAACTGTAACCCACTAATTTAACCTACTAATTGTAACTACAATTGTAACTTATAATTGATATCTACTAATTGTAACTTACTAACTGTAACTTACTAATTGTATCCCACAATTGTAACAAATAATTGTAACTTACTAATTGTAACTCTACTAATTGTAATCCACTAACTGTAACTCACTAATTGTATCCACTAATTGTAACTCATTAATTGTAATCCATTAATTGTATCCTACTAATTGTATCCCACTAATTGTAAATTTACTAATTGTATCCTATAATTGTAACTCATTAATTGTAACTTACTAATTGTAACTCCACTAATTGTACCCACAACTTAACCTACTAATTGTAACCACTAATTGTAACTTACTAATTGTATCCCACTAATTGTACTCAATAATTGTAATCCTACTAATTGTATCTCACTAACTGTAACCACTAATTGTAACTTACTAATTGTACACAATTGTACCACTAATTGTAAAACTAATTGTATCTTACTAATTGTAACTCATTAATTGTAATCCTACTAATTGTACAATTAATTGTAACTACTAATTGTAACTTACTAATTGTATCTTAATAATTGTATCTCATAATTGTACCACAATTGTAACTCTACAATTGTAACTTACTAATTGTAACCACTAATTGTATCCTACTAATGTACCTCATTAATGTAACTTACTAATTGTAACCTACTAACTGTACCCACTAATTGTAAATTTACTAATTGTATCTTATAATGATCCCATTAATTGTACCCACTAATTGTAACTTACTAATGTAACCTATAATTGTACCCACTAACTGTAACTCTACTAATTGTAACTTACTAATTGTAACCTACTAATTGTAACCCTACTAATGTAACTTACTAATTGTACCACAATTGTAACTCATTAACTGTATCTTACTAATGTAACTACAATTGTAACCAAACTGTACCTACTAATTGTAAACTACTAATTGTATCCCACTAATTGTAACTCTACTAATTGTATCTTACTAATTGTAACTTACTAACGTATCTCTACTAACTGTAACTTACTAACTGTATCCCACTAATTGTAACCACTAATTGTATCATACTAACTGTATCCCACTAACTGTAACTCATAATTGTATCCTACTAACTGTACCCCACTAACTGTAACCTACTAATTGTAACCACTAACTGTATCCTACTAACTGTACCCTACTAACTGTAACCTACTAACTGTAACCTACTAACTGTACCCTACTAACTGTATCCTACTAACTGTAACCACTAACTGTACCACTAATTGTAACCTACTAATTGTAACCTACTAATTGTATCCTACTAATTGTATACTATTAATTGTATCCTACTAATTGTAACTTATAATTGTAACTTACTAATTGTATCCCACTAACTGTATCCTACTAATTGTAACTTACTAATTGTATCCTACTAATTGTAACTCTATAATTGTAACTCGACTAACTGTATCCTACTAACTGTACCTACTAATTGTAACCTACTAATGTATCCTACTAATTGTAACCTACTAACTGTAACCTACTAACTGTAACCTACTAACTGTACCACTAACTGTAACTCTACTAACTGTAACCTACTAACTGTATCCTACTAACTGTACCTAACTGTATCCTACTAACTGTAACCCACTAACTGTATCTACTAATTGTATCCTACTAATTGTACCTACTAATTGTAACTTCACTAATTGTACCCTACTAATTGTAATTCACTAATTGTACTACTAATGTAATCTACTAATTGTACCCACTAATTGTAACCTACTAATTGTAACTACTAATTGTAACTATTAATTGTATTCCACTAACTGTATCCTACTAACGTAACTTACAATTGTAACTCTACTAATTGTATCTACTAATTGTACCACTAATTGTAACTTACTAATTGTAACTCACTAATTGTATGCCACTAATTGTAACTCACTAATTGTAACCCACTAATTGTATCTCACTAATTGTACCCACTAATTGTACCCTACTAATTGTAACTTCATTAATTGTATCCTATAATTGTAACTCTATTAATTGTAACTCCACTAATTGTAACTCACTAATTGTATCCCAATAATTGTAACTTACTAATTGTAACTTACTAATTGTATCCTACTAATTGTAACTCCACTAATTGTAACTTACTAATTGTATCCTATTAATTGTAACTACTAATTGTAACCTAAACTGTATCTCACTAATTGTAACTCAACTAATTGTATCCTACTAACTGTAACTCACTAATGTACCCACTAATTGTAACCACTAATTGTATCTACTAATTGTAACTCACTAATGAACCTACTAATTGTACCTCAAACTGTACCTACTAATTGTAACTTGACTAATTGTAACTTACTAATTGTACTCTACTAATTGTAACTCTACTAATTGTAACTCTACTAATTGTATCCCACTAATTATCCCACAATTGTAACCAAAAACTGTAATCCTATAATTGTAATTCCACTAATTGTATCCTACTAATTGTAACTCTACTAACTGTAATCCACTAACTGTATCCTACTAATTGTAACTTACTAATTGTAACTAACTAATTGAATCCTACTAATTGTACCTCAACTAACTGTAACCTACTAATTGTAACCTACTAATTGTAACCTACTAATTGTAACTCACTAATTGTAACCACTAATTGTATCCTACTAATTGTATCCTACAATTGTACCCCATTAACTGTAACCTACTAATTGTACCGACTAATTGTAACTCTACTAACTGTATCCCACAATTGTAACTAATTGTAACTCCACTAACGTAACTTACTAATTGTATCCTACTAACTGTAACTCCACTAATTGTACCCTACTAATTGTATCCCACTAATGTAATATAATTGTAACTCCACTAATTGTAATCTCCACTAACTGTATCCCATTAATTGTAACTTACTAATGTAAATCTACTAATTGTAATCTACTAATTGTATCTTACTAATTGTAACTCACTAATTGTAACACTAATTGTAACTCTACTAATTGTATCCCCACTAATTGTAACTCTACTAATTGTATCCTACTAATTGTAACTTACTAATTGTAACTCTACTAATTGTAACTCACTAATTGTATCCACTAATTGTAACTTAAATTGTAACTTAAATTGTAAATGCTAATTGTAACTCTACTAATTGTAACTTACTAACTGTATCCACTAATTGTAACTCTACTAATTGTAACTTATTAATTGTAACTCTACTAATTGTAATCCTACTAATTGTATCTTACTAATTGTAAACCTACTAATTGTAATCTCATTAATTGTAACTTACTAATTGTATCCACAATTGTAACTTATTAATTGTATCTCATTAATTGTATCCTATAATTGTAACAAAATTGTAACTTATAATTGTAACCTATAATTGTAACTTACTAATTGTATCCCACTAATTGTAACTTATAATTGTAACTTATAACTGTACCTACTAATTGTAACACTAATTGTATCCTACTAACTGTAACCTACTAATTGTAACTCTACTAATTGTATCCAACTAACTGTACTCATAATTGTAACTCTACTAATTGTATCCACTAATTGTATCCACAATTGTAACTTACTAATTGTAAACTTACTAATTGTATCTCTACTAATTGTATCTACTAATTGTACACAATTGTAACTTACTAATTGTATCCACTAATTGTATCTCTACTAACTGTAACCTACTAATTGTAACCCACTAATTGTACCTACTAATTGTAACCTATAATTGTAACTTACTAACTGTATCCTACTAACTGTATCCCAACTAACTGTAACCTACTAACTGTAACCTACTAACTGTATCCTACTAACTGTATCCTACTAACTGTACCTACTAATTGTAACCTACTAATTGTAACTCACTAATTGTACCCTACTAATTGTAACCCTACTAATTGTAACCTACTAACTGTACCCTACAATTGTAACCTATAACTGTAACCTACAATTGTATCCTACTAATTGTATCCCACTAATTGTATCCCGACTAATTGTAACCTACTAACTGTAACCTACTAACTGTAACCAACTAACTGTAACCTACTAACTGTAACCACTAACTGTATCCTACTAATTGTAACCTACTAATTGTAACCACTAATTGTACCCCTACTAACTGTAACCTACTAACTGTATCCTACTAATTGTATCCTACTAATTGTAACCTACTAACTGTAACTCTACTAATTGTAACTCTACTAATTGTAACCTACTAACTGTAACCTACTAACTGTAACCTACAATTGTATCCTACTAATGTACCTCTACTAACTGTAACTCTACTAATTGTAATCCAACTAATTGTAACCCATTAATTGTATCCTACTAACTGTAACTTACTAATTGTAACTTACTAATTGTATCTCTACAATTGTAACTACTAATTGTAATCTTACTAATGTAATCTCTACTAATTGTATCAACAACTGTAACTCTACTAATTGTAAACTACTAATTGTATCCTACTAACTGTAATCCCACTAATTGTAGCCTACTAATTGTAACTCTACTAACTGTAACTTCACTAATTGTAACCTACTAATTGTAACTCATTAATTGTAACTCCACTAATTGTATCTACTAATTGTAACCACTAATTGTATCTTACTAACTGTATCCATTAATTGTAACTTACTAATTGTATCCCTACTAATTGTAACTTACTAATTGTAACTCTACTAATTGTATCTCATTAATTGTACCAACTAATTGTAACTTACTAATTGTAATTCCATAATTGTACCCACTAATTGTATCCCACTAATTGTAACTCTACTAATTGTAACTCTATTAATTGTAACTTACTAATTGTAAATCTACTAATTGTATCTTACTAATTGTACTCGACTAATTGTAACTTTACTAATTGTAACTTACTAATTGTATCCTACTAATTGTATCTTACTAATTGTAACCTGCTAATTGTACTCCACTAACTGTAACTTACTAATTGTATCTTACTAATTGTACCTAACTAATTGTAACTTACTAATTGTATCCATTAATTGTACTCACTAATTGTATCCAACTAATTGTAACTCTACTAATTGTAACTTCACTAATTGTAACCTACTAATTGTATCTCTACTAACTGTATCTTACTAATTGTATCCCACTAATTGTAACTTACTAACTGTATCCTACTAATTGTACCATTAATTGTAATTCACTAATTTAATCTTATAATTGTACCTAACTAATTGTAAATTTACTAATTGTAACCACTAATTGTATCCTACTAATTGTAATCCCATTAATTGTACCTTACTAATTGTAACTTGCTAATTGTATCCTACTAATTGTAACTCTACTAATTGTAAATTACTAATTGTAACTTACTAATTGTATCTCTACAATTGTAACTCTACTAATTGTAACTTACTAATTGTAATCCATTAATTGTACCTAACTAATTGTAACTCACTAATTGTAACTCTACTAATTGTAACTCACTAATTGTAATCTCTACTAATTGTATCCACTAACTGTATCCTACTAATTGTAACTTACTAACTGTAACTCTACTAACTGTATCCCACTAACTGTAACTACTAATTGTAACTCCACTAATTGTAACCTATAACTGTATCCTACTAATTGTACTCTACTAATTGTAACCTACTAACTGTAACTCTACTAATTGTATCCTACTAATTGTATCCTACTAATTGTAACCTACTAACTGTATCCTACTAACTGTAACCTACTAACTGTATCCTACTAATTGTATCCCACTAACTGTAACTTACTAATTGTAACCCTACTAACTGTAACCTATTAACTGTACCTACTAATTGTAACTTACTAACTGTATCCTACTAATTGTAACTTACTAATTGTAACCCACTAATTGTAACTTACAATTGATTACTAATTGTAACCTACTAACTGTATCCTACTAATTGTAACTTCATTAATTGTAACTCTACTAATTGTATCCTAATAATTGTACCCACTAATTGTAACTACTAATTGTAACTTACTAATTGTATCTCTACTAATTGTAACTCTACTAATTGTACCCTACTAACTGTACCCAACTAATTGTAACTTACTAATTGTAACCCACTAACTGTAAATCCTACTAATTGTAACTTACTAATTGTAACCTCACTAATTGTAACTCTACTAACTGTATCCTACTAATTGTATCTCTACTAATTGTAACCTATAATTGTATCCTACTAACTGTACCTACTAACTGTAACCTACTAATTGTATCCTACTAACTGTATCCTACTAATTGTACCTACTAACTGTAACTCTACTAATTGTATCACTAACTGTAACTCTACAACTGTATCCTACTAACTGTATCCTACTAACTGTATCCTAAAACTGTAAATCTACTAATTGTATCCTACTAATTGTAATCCTACTAATTGTATCCTACTAATTGTACTCTACTAATTGTAATCCTACTAATTGTATCCTACTAACTGTAACTTACTAATTGTATCCTAATAATTGTAACTCTACTAATTGTACTCTACTAATTGTAACTCTACTAATTGTAACTCCACTAATTGTATCCTACTAATTGTAACTTACTAATTGTAACTTACTAATTGTAACTCTACAATTGTAACCCCATTAATTGTAATTCTACTAATTGTACTCTACTAATTGTAACTTACTAATTGTAACTTACTAATTGTATCCTACTAATTGTAACCTACTAATTGTAACTACTAATTGTACTCATTAATTGTATCTCTACTAATTGTAACTTACTAATTGTATCCTACTAATTGTAACTTCACTAATTGTATCTCACTAACTGTATCTACTAATTGTACCTCATTAATTGTACCCTACAACTGTAACTTACTAACTGTAACCTACTAATTGTATCTTACTAACTGTAACCAACAATTGTAACTCTACTAATTGTAATCCTACTAACTGTACCCAACTAACTGTAACTCTACTAATTGTAACCTACTAATTGTACCCTACTAATTGTAACTCTACTAATTGTACCTAACTAATTGTAACTTACTAATTGTAACCTACTAACTGTACCCTACTAATTGTAACTTACTAACTGTATCCTACTAATTGTATCCTAATAATTGTAACTCTACTAATTGTAACCTACTAACTGTATCCTACTAACTGTACCTACTAACTGTAACCTACCAACTGTAACCTACAACTGTAACCTACTAACTGTAACCTACTAACTGTACCCAACTAACTGTAACCTACTAATTGTATCCTACTAACTGTATCCAACTAACTGTATCCTACTAACTGTAACCTACTAACTGTAACCTACTAACTGTATCCTACTAACTGTACCTTACAATTGTAACTCTACTAACTGTATCCTACTAACTGTAACCTACTAACTGTAACCTACTAATTGTACCCTACTAACTGTATCCTACTAATTGTATCCTACTAATTGTAACCTACTAATTGTAATCCTACTAATTGTAACTTACTAACTGTATCCTACTAATTGTAACCTACTAATTGTAACCTACTAATTGTAACCCTACTAACTGTACCTACTAATTGTAACCTACTAACTGTAACCCAACTAATTGTAACCCACTAATTGTACCACTAATTGTAACCTACTAACTGTATCCCACTAACTGTATCCTACTAATTGTAACCTACCAATTGTAACTTACTAATTGTATCCTACTAATTGTAACCTACTAATTGTATCTCTACTAATTGTAACTCTACTAACTGTATCCTACTAATTGTAACCTAATAATTGTAACCTACTAACTGTATCCTACTAACTGTAACCTATTAATTGTATCCTACTAACTGTAACCTACTAATTGTACCCTACCAACTGTATCCTACTAACTGTATCCTACTAACTGTATCCTACTAACTGTACCCAACTAACTGTAACCTACTAACTGTAACCTACTAACTGTAACCTACTAACTGTACCTAATAACTGTACCCAACTAACTGTAACCTACTAACTGTATCCTACTAACTGTAACCTACTAACTGTATCCCACTAATTGTAACTCTACTAACTGTATCCAACTAATTGTAACCTACTAATTGTATCCACTAATTGTACCACTAATTGTAACTTACTAATTGTAATTCCACTAATTGTACCTTACTAATTGTAACCTACTAATTGTAACTCTACTAATTGTATCCTACTAATTGTACCCTACTAATTGTAACCTACTAATTGTAACTCTACTAATTGTAACTCTACTAATTGTATCTCTACTAATTGTACCTACTAATTGTAAATTCATTAACTGTATCCTACTAACTGTAACCTACTAATTGTAACCTACTAATTGTAACTCTACTAATTGTAACCTACTAACTGTATCCACTAACTGTAACTCTACTAATTGTAACCTACTAATTGTATCTCACTAATTGTAACTTACTAATTGTATCCTACTAACTGTAACCTAACTAATTGTAACTCTACTAATTGTAACCTACTAACTGTACCCAACTAACTGTAACCTACTAACTGTATCCCACTAATTGTAATCTCTACTAACTGTAACTCTACTAACTGTATCCTACTAATTGTACCTACTAATTGTAACCTACTAACTGTATCTCTACAACTGTACCTACTAATTGTAACCTACTAACTGTATCCCACTAATTGTAACCCTACTAATTGTAACCTACTAACTGTATCCTACTAATTGTAACCTACTAACTGTAACCTACTAACTGTAACCTACTAATTGTAACCTACTAACTGTATCCTACTAACTGTATCCTATTAATTGTAACTCTACTAATTGTATCCTACTAATTGTAACCTACTAACTGTATCCCACTAACTGTATCCCACTAATTGTACCCTACTAACTGTAACTTACTAATTGTATCCCACTAATTGTATCCTACTAATTGTAACCTACTAATTGTAACCTAATAACTGTACCCTACTAATTGTAACCAACAAACTGTACCTACTAATTGTAATCACTAACTGTATCTCTACTAATTGTAACCTACTAATTGTAACTCGACTAACTGTATCCTACTAACTGTAACCTACTAACTGTATCCTACTAACTGTATCCTACTAATTGTAAACAACCAATTGTAACTCTACTAATTGTATCCTACTAATTGTAACCTACTAACTGTAACCTACTAACTGTACCCTACTAACTGTAACCTACTAACTGTATCCTACTAACTGTATCCTACTAACTGTAACCTACCAACTGTAACCTACTAATTGTAACCAATAATTGTAACCTACTAACTGTATCCTACTAACTGTAACCTACTAACTGTAACCCACTAACTGTACCCTAATAACTGTATCCTACTAATTGTAACCCTACTAACTGTATCCTACTAATTGTAACTTATAACTGTATCCTATTAACTGTATCCTACTAACTGTAACTCAACAACTGTAACCTACTAACTGTATCCTACTAATTGTAACCTACTAACTGTAACTTACTAACTGTATCCTACTAACTGTATCCACTAACTGTAACCTACTAATTGTAACCTACTAATTGTAACCTACTAATTGTATCCACAACTGTATCCTACTAATTGTAACCCTACTAATTGTAACTCTACTAATTGTAATCCTACTAATTGTAACTTACTAATTGTATCTCTACTAATTGTATCCTACTAATTGTACCCTACTAATTGTAACTTACTAACTGTATCCAATAACTGTACTCTACTAATTGTAACTCTACTAACTGTAACTCTACTAATTGTATCCTACTAATTGATCTCACTAACTGTAACCTACTAATTGTAACCTACTAACTGTATCCTACTAATTGTAACTTTACCAATTGTAACCCACTAACTGTAACCAACTAATTGTAACTCTACTAACTGTATCCTACAACTGTAATCCTACTAACTGTACCCTACAATTGTAACTCTACTAACTGTATCCTACTAACTGTAACCCTACTAATTGTATCCCTACTAACTGTATCCTACTAATTGTAACTTACTAATTGTAACCTACTAATTGTAACCAACTAACTGTAACCTACTAACTGTATCCTACTAACTGTAACTTACTAACTGTAACCTACTAACTGTATCCTACCAATTGTAACCTACCAACTGTAACTCTACTAATTGTACCCTACTAACTGTAACCTACTAATTGTAACCTACTAATTGTAACCTACTAATTGTATCCAATTAATTGTAACTTTACTAACTGTATCCTACTAATTGTATCCCAACTAACTGTAACTCTACTAACTGTATCCTACTAACTGTATCCTACTAATTGTACCCAACTAATTGTAACCTATTAATTGTAACCTACTAATTGTAACTCTACTAACTGTATCCTACTAACTGTATCCTACTAATTGTACCTACTAATTGTAACTTACAATTGTAACCTACTAATTGTAACCTACTAACTGTATCCCACTAATTGTAACCTACTAACTGTAACCTACTAATTGTAACTCTACTAATTGTATCCAAACTAATTGTAACCTACTAATTGTATCCTACTAACTGTACCAACTAATTGTAACCTACTAATTGTAACCTACTAATTGTATCCTACTAACTGTATCCTACTAACTGTATCCTACTAACTGTATCCTACTAACTGTAACCTAATAACTGTAACCTAATAACTGTAACCACTAACTGTATCCTACTAACTGTACCCTACTAATTGTAACCTACTAATTGTAACCTACTAACTGTATCCTACTAACGTAACCTAATAACTGTACCCTACTAATTGTATCCTACTAACTGTAACCTACTAACTGTAACCTACCAACTGTATCCAACTAATTGTAACTCACTAATTGTATCCCACTAACTGTAACCTACTAATTGTAATCCTACTAACTGTACCCTACCAATTGTAACTTACTAATTGTATCCAAATAATTGTATCCTACTAACTGTAACCTACAACTGTAACTCTACTAATTGTACCCCACTAATTGTAACCTACTAATTGTAACTCCACTAACTGTAACCTACTAACTGTACCCTACTAACTGTAACCTACTAACTGTACCCCACTAACTGTAACCTACTAACTGTAACCTACTAACTGTATCCTACTAATTGTACCTACTAACTGTAACCTACTAACTGTAACCAATAACTGTATCCTAAGAACTGTATCCTACTAACTGTACCCTACTAACTGTAACCTACTAACTGTACCCTACTAACTGTAACCAACTAATTGTAACCTACTAACTGTATCCAACTAACTGTAACTCTACTAATTGTATCCTACTAATTGTAACCTACTAATTGTATCCCACTAACTGTATCCTACTAACTGTAACCTACTAACTGTACCCTACTAACTGTAACCTACTAACTGTAACCTACTAACTGTAACCTACTAATTGTACCCTACTAACTGTATCCTACTAACTGTACCCAACAATTGTAACCTACTAACTGTAACCTACTAATTGTAATCCTACTAACTGTATCTCTACTAACTGTATCCTACTAACTGTAACCTACTAACTGTAACCTACCAACTGTAACCTACTAATTGTAACCTAATAACTGTAACCTACTAATTGTATCCCACTAATTGTAACCTATTAACTGTATCCTACTAATTGTATCCAACTAATTGTAACCTACTAACTGTATCTCTACTAACTGTACCTACTAACTGTAACCACTAATTGTAACCTACTAACTGTATCCTAATAATTGTAACCTACTAATTGTAACCGACTAATTGTATCCTACTAACTGTATCCTACTAATTGTAACTTACTAATTGTAACCCACTAATTGTAACTCTACTAATTGTATCCTACTAATTGTATCCTACTAATTGTACCCTACTAACTGTAACCTACCAACTGTAACCTACTAACTGTACCTAATAATTGTAACCTACTAACTGTATCCACTAATTGTACCCTACTAATTGTAATCTACTAACTGTACCCTACTAATTGTACCCTACTAACTGTAACTCACCAATTGTAACCTACTAACTGTATCCTACTAACTGTATCCTACTAACTGTACCCAACTAATTGTAACTCTACTAATTGTATCCTACTAATTGTAACCTACTAATTGTATCCTACTAACTGTAACTCACTAATTGTAACCCACTAATTGTATCCTAATAACTGTACCCTACTAACTGTAACCTACTAACTGTAACCTACTAACTGTATCCACAACTGTAACCTACTAACTGTACCCTACTAACTGTAACCTACTAACTGTATCCTACTAACTGTACCCTACTAATTGTAACCTACTAACTGTATCTCTACTAACTGTAACCTACTAACTGTATCCTACTAATTGTAACCTACTAACTGTAACTCCACTAACTGTATCCACTAACTGTACCTACTAATTGTAACCTACTAACTGTATCCTACTAACTGTAACCTACTAACTGTATCCTACAATTGTAACCTAATAATTGTAACCTACTAACTGTATCCTACTAACTGTATCCTACTAATTGTACCCTACTAATTGTAACCCACTAACTGTATCCTACTAATTGTATCCTACTAACTGTATCCAACTAATTGTACCTACTAATTGTACCACAATTGTAACCTACTAATTGTAACTCTACTAACTGTAACCTACTAATTGTAACCAACTAACTGTAACCTACTAACTGTATCCTACTAACTGTAACCTACTAATTGTAACCTACTAACTGTAACCTACTAACTGTAACCTACTAATTGTATCCTACTAACTGTATCCTACTAACTGTACCCTACTAACTGTAACCTACTAATTGTAACCTACTAATTGTAACCTACTAACTGTATCCATTAACTGTATCCTACTAACTGTATCCTACTAATTGTAAATCTACTAACTGTATCCTACTAATTGTAACTCTGCAATTGTAACCACTAACTGTACCCTACTAATTGTAATCTCACTAATTGTAACTTACTAATTGTAACCCACTAATTGTATCCTACTAATTGTATCCTACAATTGTATCCTACTAATTGTATCCTACTAACTGTAACCTACTAATTGTAACCTACTAACTGTATCCTACTAATTGTACCTACTAATTGTAACTCTACTAATTGTAACCAACTAACTGTAACCACTAACTGTACCCTACTAATTGTATCCTACTAATTGTAACCCAACTAACTGTAACCTACTAATTGTAACCTAATAACTGTAACCTACTAATTGTAACCTACTAACTGTAACCTACTAATTGTAACCCTACTAATTGTAACTCACTAACTGTATCCTACTAACTGTAACCTACTAATTGTAACCTACTAATTGTAACCTACTAATTGTAACCTACTAATTGTACCCTACAATTGTAACCTACTAATTGTATCCCACTAACTGTACCCTACTAACTGTAACCTACCAACTGTAACCAACTAACTGTAACCTACTAACTGTATCCTACTAACTGTACCCTACTAACTGTAACCTACTAACTGTACCCTACTAACTGTACCCACTAACTGTAACCTACTAACTGTAACCTACTAACTGTAACCTACTAATTGTACCCTACTAACTGTATCCTACTAACTGTAACCTACTAATTGTATCCTACTAACTGTAACCTACCAACTGTACCCCACCAACTGTAACCTACTAACTGTACCTACCAATTGTATCCCACTAACTGTAACCAATAATTGTAACCAACCAACTGTAACCTACTAACTGTATCCTACTAACTGTATCCAACTAATTGTAACCTACTAATTGTATCCTACTAATTGTATCCTACTAACTGTAACCTACTAACTGTAATCTACTAATTGTACCCTACTAACTGTACCCTACTAACTGTAACCTACTAACTGTATCCTACAATTGTAATCCAACTAATTGTATCCTACTAATTGTAACCTACTAACTGTATCCTACTAACTGTATCCCACTAACTGTATCCTACTAACTGTAACCTACCAACTGTATCCTACCAACTGTAACCTACTAACTGTAACCTACTAACTGTAACCTACTAACTGTAACCTACTAACTGTATCCTACTAACTGTAACCTACTAACTGTACCCCACAACTGTAACCTACTAACTGTATCCTACTAACTGTAACCTACTAACTGTATCCTACTAACTGTAACCTACTAACTGTACCTTACTAATTGTAACTCTACTAACTGTACCTAAATAATTGTAACCGACTAATTGTAACTCTACTAATTGTACCCTACTAATTGTATCCTACTAATTGTACCTTACTAATTGTAATTCTATAATTGATTCTACTAACTGTACCTAACTAATTGTAACTCTACTAATTGTAACTCACTAATTGTAACTCTACAATTGTAACCTACTAATTGTAATCTCACTAACTGTATCCTACTAATTGTAACCACTAATTGTAACTTACAATTGTAACCTACTAACTGTAACCTACTAACTGTATCCTACTAACTGAATTACTAACTGTAACCTACAACTGTAACCTACTAACTGTAACCTACTAACTGTATCCACTAACTGTAACCCACTAACTGTAACCTACTAACTGTATCCTACTAACTGTAACCTACCAACTGTAACCTACTAACTGTAAACTACAATTGTAACCCACTAATTGTATCCTACAATTGTAACTCTACTAATTGTACCCTACTAATTGTAACCTACCAACTGTAACTCTACTAACTGTATCCTACTAATTGTACTCACTAATTGTAACTTACTAACTGTAACTTACTAACTGTATCCAATAATTGTAACTACTAATTGTAACCTACTAACTGTATCCTACTAATTGTAACTCGACTAACTGTATCCTAATAATTGTATCCCACTAACTGTATCCTACTAACTGTAACCTACTAACTGTAACCTACTAACTGTACCTACTAACTGTAACTCTACTAACTGTATCCTACTAACTGTACCCTACTAACTGTAACCTACTAACTGTACCCAACTAACTGTAACCTACTAATTGTATCCTACTAACTGTACTCTACTAACTGTAACCTACTAATTGTAACCTATAACTGTACCCTAATAATTGTAACCTACTAACTGTACCTACTAATTGTAACTTACTAACTGTATCCTACTAACTGTACCCTACTAACTGTAACTCTACTAATTGTATCCTACTAACTGTACCTACTAATTGTACCCAACAATTGTAACTCTACTAATTGTAACCTACCAATTGTATCCTACTAATTGTAACTCTACTAATTGTAACTCACAATTGTAACTCTACTAATTGTAACCTACCAATTGTATCCTACTAATTGTAACCTTACTAATTGTATCCTACTAACTGTAACCTACTAACTGTAACTCTACTAATTGTAACCCACTAACTGTATCCTACTAACTGTACCCTACTAACTGTAACCTACTAACTGTAACCTACTAACTGTATCCTACTAATTGTACCCTACTAACTGTAACCTAATAACTGTATCCTACTAACTGTAACCTACTAATTGTAACCTACTAACTGTACCTACTAACTGTATCCTACTAACTGTATCCTACTAACTGTATCCTACTAACTGTACCCTACTAACTGTAACCTACTAACTGTACCCAAATAACTATAAACTACTAACTGTACCCAAATAACTGTACCCTACTAACTGTATCCTACTAACTGTATCCTACTAACTGTACCCTAATAACTGTAACCTACTAACTGTATCCTACTAACTGTATCCTACTAACTGTATCCTACTAACTGTAACCTACTAACTGTAACCTACTAACTGTAACCTACTAACTGTAACCTACTAACTGTATCCTACTAACTGTATCCTACTAATTGTAACCTACTAACTGTATCCTACTAACTGTATCCTACAAACTGTAACCTACTAACTGTATCTCTACTAACTGTAACCTACTAACTGTATCCAACTAATTGTATCCTACTAATTGTAACCTATAATTGTAACCTACTAATTGTAACTCTACTAATTGTAACCTACTAACTGTATCCTACTAATTGTAATCCTACTAACTGTAACTCTACTAATTGTATCCTACTAATTGTATCCCACTAATTGTAATCCTACTAATTGTAACTCTACTAATGTAACCTACTAATTGTAACTCTACTAACTGTAACTTACTAATTGTACCCTACTAACTGTATCCTACTAATTGTAACTCCACTAACTGTATCCTACTAATTGTACCCTACAATTGTACCTAACTAACTGTAACTTACTAATTGTATCCCACTAATTGTACCCACTAATTGTAAATTACTAATTGTATCCTAATAATTGTAACATTAATTGTATCCTACTAATTGTATCTCTATTAATTGTACCTACTAATTGTATCCAAATAACTGTAAACTACTAATTGTAACTCCACCAATTGTATCCTACTAACTGTACCCAACTAATTGTAACTCTACTAATTGTATCCTACTAACTGTAACCTACTAATTGTATCTAATAATTGTATCTACTAATTGTAACCTACCAATTGTATCCTACTAATTGTACCAAAAAATTGTAACTTACTAATTGTATCCTACTAACTGTATCCTACTAATTGTATCCTACAAACTGTACCAACTAATTGTAACCTACTAACTGTACCCTACTAACTGTAACCTACTAATTGTAACCTACTAACTGTATCCTATTAATTGTACCCTACTAATTGTATCCTACTAACTGTAACCTACTAACTGTAACCCAACTAACTGTATCTCACTAACTGTATCCAACTAACTGTAACCTACTAACTGTAACCCTACTAACTGTAACCTACTAACTGTAACCTACTAACTGTAACCTACTAACTGTAACCTACTAATTGTATCCTACTAACTGTAACCCACTAATTGTAATCCTACTAACTGTATCCTACTAACTGTATCCATAATTGTAACCTAATAATTGTAACCACTAATTGTATCCCACTAACTGTACCTACTAATTGTAACCTACTAATTGTAACTTACTAATTGTACCCTAATAACTGTAACCTACTAACTGTATCCACTAACTGTAATCCTACCAATTGTAACCTACTAACTGTAACCTATAACTGTATCCTACTAACTGTATCCCACTAACTGTAACCTACTAACTGTAACCTACTAACTGTAACCTACCAACTGTAACCAACTAATTGTATCCACTAACTGTAACCTAATAACTGTAACCTATAACTGTACCATAAATTGTAACTTATAACTGTATCCTACTAATTGTATCCTACTAACTGTATCTCTACTAACTGTATCCTACTAACTGTATCCTACTAACTGTAACTCAACTAACTGTACCCAACTAATTGTAATCTACTAATTGTAACCTACTAATTGTACCCTACTAACTGTATCCTACTAACTGTAACTCATAATTGTACCTACTAACTGTAAATCTACAACTGTATCCACTAATTGTATCCTACTAATTGTAACTCTACTAATTGTAAACTTACTAATTGTAACCTACTAATTGTATCCTACTAATTGTAACCTATTAATTGTAACTTACTAATTGTAACCTACTAATTGTAACTTACTAATTGTAACTTACTAATTGTATCCTACTAATTGTATCCTACTAATTGTAACTCTACTAATTGTAACCCTACTAACTGTAACCTACTAATTGTATCCTACTAATTGTAACTCTACTAATTGTAACTTACTAATTGTATCCTACTAATTGTAACTCTACTAACTGTAACCTACTAATTGTAACTTACTAACTGTAATCCCATTAACTGTAACCTACTAACTGTAACCTACTAATTGTAACTCCACTAACTGTAACCTACTAACTGTATCCACTAACTGTACCCTACTAACTGTAACTCTACTAACTGTAATCCTACTAACTGTATCCACAACTGTAACCTACTAACTGTACCATTAATTGTAACCTACTAATTGTATCCTACTAACTGTATCCTACTAATTGTAACTCACTAATTGTAACCTACTAATTGTAACCTACTAATTGTAACTTACTAATTGTATCCTACTAATTGTACCAACTAATTGTAACCTACTAATTGTATCCTACTAATTGTAACTCTACTAACTGTATCCTACTAATGTAACCTACTAATTGTAACCTACTAATTGTAACCTACTAATTGTATCCCTACTAATTGTAAATCTTACTAATTGTACCCTACTAATTGTATCTCATTAATTGTACCTACTAATTGTAACTTACTAATTGTATCCTAAACTGTACTCACTAATTGTATCCTACTAATTGTATCCACTAATTGTACCTACTAATTGTAACTTACTAATTGTACCTACTAATTGTAACTACTAATTGTAACCACTAATTGTAACCTACTAATTGTATCCTACTAATTGTATCCTACTAACTGTACTCACTAATTGTAAACTACTAATTGTATCCACAATTGTAACCTACAACGTATCCTACCAATTGTAACTTACTAATTGTAACCCCACTAATTGTACCTAAATAACTGTAACTTACTAATTGTAAATCTACTAATTGTACCTACTAATTGTAACTCACTAATTGTAACCACTAACTGTATCCACTAACTGTATCCCACAAACTGTAACCTACTAACTGTAACCTACTAACTGTAACCTACTAACTGTACCCAACAACTGTAACCTACTAATTGTAAACACTAATTGTATCCTACTAACTGTATCCTACTAATTGTAACTCTACTAACTGTATCCCACTAACTGTAACCCACCAATTGTATCCTACTAACTGTAACCTACTAATTGTAACCAACTAACTGTACCCTACTAACTGTATCCCACTAACTGTATCCTACTAATTGTAACCTACTAATTGTAACCTACTAACTGTATCCCACAATTGTAACCTACTAACTGTATCCTACTAATTGTAACCACTAATTGTATCCACTAATTGTATCCTACTAACTGTAACCACTAATTGTAACTCTACTAATTGTAATCTCATTAATTGTAACCCTACTAATTGTAACTTACTAACTGTATCCTAATAATTGTAACTTACTAATTGTATTCACTAATTGTATCACTAATTGTAACCCACTAATTGTAAATCTACTAATTGTAACTTCACTAATTGTACTCTACTAATTGTAACTTACTAATTGTACCCAATAATTGTAACTCTACTAACTGTATCCTACTAATTGTACCCTACAACTGTATCCTACTAACTGTAACCTACTAACTGTAACCTACTAACTGTAACCTACTAACTGTAACCTACCAACTGTAACCCTACTAACTGTAACCTACTAACTGTATCCGACCAACTGTAACCTACAACTGTAACCCTACTAACTGTAACCTACAATTGTAACCTACTAATTGTAACCTACTAACTGTAACCTACTAATTGTACCCACCAATTGAACCTACAATTGTAACTCTACTAATTGTATCCAACTAACTGTAACTTACTAATTGTATCTCTACTAATTGTACCCCACTAATTGTAACCTACTAATTGTATCCTATAATTGTAACTCTACTAATTGTATCCTACTAATTGTAACTTTACTAATTGTAACCCCACTAATTGTATCCTTAATTGTATCTTACTAATTGTAACTTACTAATTGTAACTTCACTAATTGTATCTCACAATTGTATCCCACTAATTGTATCTCTACTAATTGTAACTCTACTAACTGTAACTCTACTAATTGTAATCCACTAATTGTAACCCACTAATTGTAACTTACTAATTGTATCCCACTAATTGTACCCTACTAATTGAACTTACTAACTGTATCCTACTAACTGTAACTCTACTAATTGTATCCCACCAACTGTATCCTACTAACTGTATCCTACTAATTGTATCCAAATAATTGTAACCTACTAACTGTAACCTACTAACTGTAACTCTACTAACTGTATCCTACCAACTGTAACCTACTAACTGTAACCTACAACTGTATCCAACTAATTGTAACCAACAATTGTATCCTACTAACTGTATCCACTAACTGTAACCAACTAACTGTAACTCCACTAACTGTAACCAACAACTGTAACCTACTAACTGTACCCTACTAACTGTAACCACCAATTGTAACCTACCAATTGTAACCTACTAACTGTATCCTATAATGTAACCCCAATAACTGTATCCACTAACTGTATCCTACTAATTGTATCTACTAATTGTAACTTGCTAATTTATCCACTAATTGTATCTCATAATTGTAACTTACTAATTGTAACTCACTAATTGTATCTCACTAATTGTACACTAATTGTAACTTACTAATTGTAAATCTACTAATGTATCCTACTAATTGTAACTCTACTAATTGTAACTCTACTAATTGTATCCTACTAATTGTATCTCACTAATTGTATCCTACTAATTGTAAATTCATTAACTGTATCTCACTAATTGTATCATTAATTGTAACTCTACTAATTGTAACTCTACTAATTGTAACTCCACTAACTGTATCCTACTAATTGTAACTTAATAATTGTAACTTACTAATTGTACCAATAATTGTAACTTACTAATTGTATCAACTAATTGACTAATTAATTGTAACTCACTAATTGAATCCTACTAATTGTATCCTACAATTGTATCCACTAACTGTATCCTACTAATTGTATCCAACTAATTGTAACTTACTAATTGTATCCTACTAACTGTATCCTAATAATTGTATCCAACTAACGTAACTTACCAACTGTAACCTACTAACTGTAACCTACTAATTGTAACCTACTAATTGTAACTCTACTAATTGTATCCTACTAACTGTAACTTACTAATTGAATCCACTAACTGTATCCTACTAACTGTACCTAACTAACTGTAACCTACTAACTGTAACCTACTAACTGTAACCTACTAACTGTATCCTACTAACTGTAACCTACAACTGTACCCACTAACTGTAACCTACTAACTGTATCCTACTAACTGTATCCTATTAACTGTAACCTAATAACTGTATCCTATAACTGTACTAAAAATTGTAACCTACTAACTGTATCCTACTAACTGTATCCTACTAACTGTATCCACTAATTGTACCTACTAACTGTAACCTACTAACTGTACCCCACTAACTGTAACCCACTAACTGTATCCTACTAATTGTACCCTACTAACTGTACCCTACAATTGTATCCTACTAATTGTACTCTACTAATTGTAACTTCACTAATTGTATCTCTACTAATTGTATCCTACTAACTGTATCCACTAATTGTAACCCCACAATTGTAACCCACTAACTGTACCTAACAATTGTAACTTACTAATTGTAACTCTACTAATTGTACCTAATAATTGTAACTTACTAATTGTAATCCGACTAATTGTATTCCCACTAATTGTACCCACAATTGTATCTTACTAATTGTAATTACTAATTGTAACCTTACTAACTGTAGCCTACTAATTGTAATCCAACTAATTGTAACCCTACTAATTGTATCCCATTAATTGTAACTCTACTAATTGTAACTCGACTAATTGTATCCCACTAACTGTACAACTAATTGTAACCTACTAACTGTATCCTACTAATTGTATCCTACTAACTGTAACCTACTAACTGTACCCACCAACTGTAACCTCACTAACTGTATCCACTAATTGTATCCCACTAACTGTATCCTACTAACTGTATCCACTAACTGTACCCAAATAATTGTAACCCACTAACTGTAACCTACCAACTGTACCCCACTAACTGTATCCTACTAACTGTATCCTACCAACTGTACCCTACTAACTGTAACCTACTAACTGTACCTAATAATATAAACTACTAACTGACCCAAATAATTTAACTTACTAATGTATCCTACAATTGTATCTCACTAACTGCACTAATTGTAACTCTACTAATTGTATCTCACTAATTGTATCCTACTAATTGTAACTCACTAATTGTAACTTACTAATTGTAATCACTAATTGTACCTAACTAATTGTAAATTACTAATTGTAACTTACTAACTGTACCTAAATAATTGTAACTCACTAATTGTAAATCTACTAATTGTAATCTCTACTAATTGTACCTCACTAACTGTACCTCACTAATTGTAACTCTACTAATTGTAACTCACTAATTGTACCTTGCTAACTGTAACTTACTAATTGTAAATCTACTAATTGTATCTCTACTAATTGTAACTCTAATAATGTAACTCTACTAATTGTAACTTACAATTGTAATTCTACTAATTGTAATCCTACTAACTGTAACTTACTAATTGTAAATTCGCTAATTGTAACTCTACTAATTGTATCCCACTAATTGTATCCTACTAATTGTAACTTAATAACTGTAACTCTACTAATGTAATTCACTAATTGTATCCTACCAATTGTAACTTACTAATTGTATCCTACTAATGTAACTACTAACTGTATCCTACTAACTGTATCCTATAACTGTAACCATAACTGTATCCCACTAATTGTAACATAACTGTATCCTACTAATTGTAACTCATTAATTGTATCCTACTAACTGTATCCTACTAACGTACCCACTAATTGAATCCTACTAACTGTACCCAACTAATTGTAACCTACTAACTGTATCCTACTAACTGTACCCACTAACTGTATCCTACTAACTGTATCCCACTAACTGTACCCAACAATTGTAACCATTAACTGTATCCTACTAATTGTAACCTACTAATTGTAACCTACTAATTGTACCCTACTAATTGTATCCCACTAACTGTATCTCTATAACTGTACCCTAATAACTGTAACTTACTAATTGTATCCTACTAATTGTATCCTACTAATTGTACTCTACTAACTGTAAACTATTAATTGTAATTACAATTGACAAAAATTGTAATCTACTAATTGAACTATTAATTGTACTCTAATAATTGTAACTTAAAATTGTAACCTACTAATTGTATCTCATTAATTGTACCCTACTAATTGTACCTTACTAATTGAACTTACTAATTGTAACCCTACTAATTGTATCCCACTAATTGTAATCATAACTGTAACTCTACAATTGTATCCTATAATTGTAATCCTACTAATTGTAACTCCACTAATTGTATCCTATTAATTGTACAAATAATTGTAACTTACTAACTGTAACTTACTAATTGTAACTCTACTAATTGTAATCTCATTAACTGTACTTACTAATTGTATCCTACTAATTGTAACTTATTAATTGTAATCTACTAATTGAACTCTACTAATTGTAATCTACTAATTGTAATTCACTAATTGTATCTCTACTAATTGTAAATACTAATTGTATCCACTAATTGTACCTAACTAATTGTAACTTACTAATTGTAACTCTACTAATTGTAACTCCATAATTGTACCCATTAATTGTAACTTCACTAATTGTATCCTACTAATTGTAACTTACTAATTGTAATCCCATTAATTGTACCCTACTAATTGTAACTTACTAATTGTATCTACTAATTGTAACTCTACTAATTGTAACTCCAATAATTGTAACTCTACTAATTGTACTACTAATTGTAACTCACAATTGTAAATCTACTAATTGTATCCTACTAATTGTATCCTACTAATTGTATCTTACTAATTGTAATTACTAATTGTAACTACTAATTGTAAATTTACTAATTGTATCTTACTAATTGTAACTCTACTAATTGTATTCTACTAATTGTAATCCCACTAATTGTACCCACTAATTGTAACTTCACTAATTGTAACCTACTAATTGTAACCCTACAATTGTAATCTACTAATTGTACCCTAATAATTGTATCCTACTAACTGTAACTTACTAATTGTAACTTCACTAACTGTATCCTACTAATTGTAACTCATTAATTGTAACTCTACTAATTGTATCCACAATTGTACCACTAATTGTACCATTAATTGTAAAACTACTAATTGTAACCCACTAACTGTAACTCACTAATTGTAACCTACTAATTGTATCCTACTAATTGTATCCACTAATTGTACCCTACTAATTGTAACTCATTAATGTATCCTACTAATTGTATCTCTACTAATGTATCCACTAATTGTACCCTACTAACTGTAACCTATAACTGTATCCAACTAATTGTAACCCACTAACTGTAACCCACTAATGTATCCACTAATTGACCTTACAATTGTAACTCTACTAACTGTATCCTACTAACTGTAACCACTAATTGTAACCTACTAATTGTATCCTACTAACTGTAACCTATAATTGTAACTCAACTAACTGTATCTCTACTAACTGTAACCTACTAACTGTAACCTACAATTGTAACTCTACTAACTGTAACCTACTAACTGTAACCTACTAATTGTAATCTACTAACTGTATCCACTAACTGTAACCTACTAACTGTAACTCTACTAATTGTAACTACTAACTGTAACCTACTAATTGTATCCCGACTAACTGTAACCTTACTAACTGTAACCTACTAATTGTAACCTACTAACTGTAACCCTACTAATTGTACCCTACTAATTGTAACCTACTAATGTAACTCTACTAACTGTATCTCTACTAACTGTACCCAACCAATTGTAAACGACTAACTGTAACCTACTAACTGTAACCATAACTGTATCCCATAACTGTATCCGACTAATTGTAACCTACTAACTGTAACCTACTAATGTAACCTACTAATTGTAACCTACTAATTGTATCCTACTAACTGTAACCTACTAATTGTAACCTACTAATTGTATCCACTAATTGTATCCTACTAACTGTAATCCAACTAATTGTAACTCTAATAATTGTAACCCCACTAATTGTATCTTACTAATTGTATCCTACTAATTGTAACTTCGACTAATTGTATCCTACTAATTGTAACTCCACTAATTGTATCCACTAATTGTATCCTACTAATTGTATCCTACTAATTGTAACCTACTAACTGTAATCCTACTAACTGTATCCTACTAATTGTAATCTACTAATTGTATCTACTAATTGTACCACTAACTTAACCTACTAATTGTATCCTAACTAATTGTAACCTACTAATTGTATCCTACTAATTGTACCCTACTAATTGTACCTACTAACTGTAACCCACTAACTGTATCCACTAATTGTATCCACTAACTGTATCCTACTAACTGTAACACTAACTGTAACTCCACTAATTGTATCCCACTAATTGTAACTTCACTAATTGTATCCCACTAACTGTATCCACTAATTGTACTAAATAATTGTAACCTACAACTGTATCCTACTAATTGTAACCCACTAACTGTAACTCTACTAACTGTAACTTACTAATTGTAATCTACTAACTGTACCTCACTAATTGTATCCTACTAATTGTAACCTACTAATTGTAAATCACTAATTGTAACTCTACTAATTGTAACTTACAATTGTAATCCCACTAATTGTATCTCACTAATTGTAACTTACTAATTGTAACCTCACTAATTGTAACTTTACTAATTGTATCTTACTAATTGTATCTCTATTAATTGTAAACTCACTAATTGTAACTCTACTAATTGTATTCTATTAATTGTACCTAAATAATTGTAACTTACTAATTGTAACCTACTAATTGTATCCCACTAATTGTACTCGACTAATTGTACCCTACTAATTGTAACCTATTAATTGTATCCTACTAATGTAACCTACTAACTGTACCCAAATAATTGTACCTAATAATTGTATCTCTATAATTGATCCTACTAATTGTAACTTACTAACTGTAACCTACTAATTGTAACCTACTAACTGTATCCTACTAACTGTATCCTACTAACTGTATCCAACTAATTGTAACCTACTAACTGTACCCAACTAACTGTAACCTACTAACTGTAACTACTAACTGTACCCTACTAATTGTAACCTACTAACTGTAACCTACTAACTGTATCCAATAACTGTATCCTACTAACTGTATCCTACTAACTGTAACCCACTAACTGTAACCTATAACTGTACCTACTAATTGTAACCTATAATTGTAACTCTACTAACTGTACCACTAACTGTAACTCATTAATTGTAACCTAACTAACTGTATCCACTAACTGTAACCTACTAACTGTAACCTACTAACTGTAACCTACTAACTGTAACCTACTAACTGTAACCTACTAACTGTATCCTACTAACTGTATCCTACTAACTGTAACCTACTAACTGTATCCTACTAACTGTAACTCTACTAATTGTATCCTAATAACTGTATCCTACTAACTGTATCCAACTAACTGTAACCTACTAACTGTACCCTACTAACTGTATCCTACTAACTGTAACCTACTAACTGTACCCTACTAACTGTAACCTACTAATTGTAAACCTACTAACTGTACCCTACTAACTGTAACTTACTAATTGTATCCTACTAATTGTAAATCTACTAATTGTATCCTACTAATTGTAACTCCACTAATTGTAACTCACTAATTGTATCCTACTAATTGTAATCTCATTAATTGTAACTTACTAATTGTATCTCATTAATTGTATCCCACAATTGTAACTCCATAACTGTAACTCTATAATTGTATCCCACTAATTGTAACCACTAACTGTAACTCTACTAACTGTATCCTACTAATTGTAACCTACTAATTGTAACTCTACTAATTGTAACCAACTAATTGTATCCTACTAATGTAAATCTACTAATTGTAACCTATAATTGTAATCCACTAATTGTATCCTATAACTGTAAATCACTAATTGTAACTTATAATTGTATCACAATGTACCTACTAACTGTAACTTATAATTGTAACCATAATTATCCCACTAACTGTATCGATAATTGTAACCTACTAATTGTATCTCTAATAATTGTAATCCTACTAATTGTAACTACTAATTGTAACGGACTAATTGTATTATTAATTGTAACTTACTAATTGTAACCTACTAATTGTATTCTACTAATTAACTTACTAATGTAACTTACTAATTGTATCACTAATTGTACTAACTAATTGTAAATTCACTAATTGTAATCCACTAATTGTATACACTAATTGTATCAATAATTGTATCTTACTAATTGTAACTCACTAATTGTAACTCTACTAATTGTATCTCTACTAATTGTATCCTACTAATTGTAACTTACAATTGTAACCCACTAATTGTATCCCAATAATTGTAACCTACTAATTGTATCCCACTAATTGTACTCTACTAATGTAACCACAATTTATAATAATTGTAACCACTAATTGTACCCTACAATTGTAACCTACAATTGTACCCTACTAACTGTATCCTACTAACTGTACCCCACTAACTGTAACCTACTAACTGTATCCAACTAACTGTAACCTACTAACTGTATCCTACTAACTGTATCCACTAACTGTAACCAACTAATTGTAACCTACTAACTGTACCCACTAACTGTACTACAACTGTAAATCCACAACTGTATCCAACTAACTGTACCTTACTAATTGTAACCACTAACTGTATCCTATTAATTGTATCCTACTAATTGTAACTCTACTAACTGTAACTCGACAAACTGTATCCCACTAACTGTATCCTACTAATTGTACTCTACTAACTGTAACCCACAACTGTAACTCTACTAACGTACCCACTAACTGTATCCACTAACTGTATCCTACTAACTGTACCCTACTAACTGTAACCTACTAACTGTACCCACAACTGTAACGCTACTAATGAACCTACTAACTGTATCCTACTAACTGTAACCTACTAATTGTATCCTACTAATTGTAAACTACTAACTGTATCCACTAACGTAACCACCAACTGTAACCAACTAACGTAACCTACTAAGTAACACTAACTGTACCCAACTAATGTAACCTACTAATGTAACTCTATAACTGTACCCTACTAACTGTAACCTACTAATTGTAACCCCACTAACTGTATCTCACTAACTGTAACCTACTAACTGTATCCTATAACTGTATCCAAATTGTAACTCACTAACTGTAACCTACTAACTGTATCCCACTAATTTAATCACTAACTGTAACTTATAATGTATCCCACTAATTGTAATCTACTAATTGTAACTCCACTAACTGTATCCCATAATAACTTCATAATTGTAATCTTACTAATTGTATAAATTGTAACTCTACTAATTGTAATCACTAATTGTAAATTCCATTAATTGTAACTCTACAATTGTAACCTATAATTGTACCTCAACTAATTGTATCTCATTAATTGTATCCTACTAATTGTAACTTCACTAACTGTAACCTGCCAACTGTATCCTACTAATGTAATTCTACTAACTGTATCCTACTAACTGTACCACTAACTGTAATCCACTAACTGTATCCTACTAACTGTAACCTACTAACTGTAACCTACTAACTGTAATCTACTAACTGTACCCAAATAACTTAACCTACTAACTGTACCTAAAAACTGTATCCACAATATCCACAACTGTACCTACAACTGTATCCTATAACTGTATCCTACTAACTGTAACCTACTAACTGTATCCCACAACTGTACCTACTAACCGTACAAAAAACTAACACAATGTCCACTAATGTAACTCATTAATTGTAACCTACAAGTAACCTACTAACTGTACCTATAATTGTAATCCGACTAACTGTATCCTACTAATGTATCCTACTAATGTACCCAAATAACTTAACACTAATTTATACTAACTGTAAAACAATGATCACTAACTGTATCCTATAACTGTAACCTACTAATTGTATCTATAATTGTATCCCACTAATTGTATCCAAAACTGTAAACCTCACTAATTGTACCTCAATAATGTAACCTACAATTGTAACCTACTAAGTACCCAAATAAGTAACACAATTGTAACTACCAATTGTAACCACTAATTGTAACCAACAACTAACCTACTAACTGTAACCTACTAACTGTAACCTATAACGTATCCTACTAACGGTATCTACTAACTGTATAAAGATCCACTAACTGTAAACTAACTGTATTCCTACTAACTGGAACCTACAATACAAATTAAACTAACTGTAACATAAATCCCAGTAATATCCAATAATTGTAACCTACTAATTGTAACCTACTAATGTATCCTAAATACCTAATAACTTAACTATTAATTGTACCTACTAATTGTAAACTATAATTATCCATAATTGTAACCACTAATTGTAACCTATAATTTAACCACTAATGTAATCCACTAACTGTAACCTACTAACTGTACCCTACTAATTAACTACTAATTGTACCCTACAATGTAACTCTACTAATGTATCCACTAATTGTACCCCTACTAATTGTAACCACTAACTTAACCTACTAATTGTACCTACTAATTAATACTAACTGTACCCAAAAATTGTAACCTACTAATGTATCACTAACTGTAACTCTACTAACTGTATCCACCAACTGTATCCACCAACTGTACCTACTAATGTAACTACTAACTTACCACAATTGTACTACTAACTAACCTACTAAGTATCCTACTAACTGTAACCTACTAATGATCCACTAACTGTACCTACTAAGACCTATAACTGAACCTACTAACTACAAACTGACCATAACTAGCTAAAACTGTAACCTACTAATGAACCACTAACTGTACGCAAATAACTTAACCTACTAACTGTAACCAACTAACTGTACCAATAACTTAACCTACAAACGTACCAAAAACTCAACCACAACTTACCTACTAACGTAACCTACTAACTTAACTACTAATTGTATCCACTAAGTAACCTACTAACTGTAACCTACTAACTGTACCAACTAATGTACCCTACAACTGTAACCTACTAACGTACCACTAACTGTAACCTCACTAACTGTATCCTACTAAGTATCCTACTAACTGTATCCTACAACTGTAACCCTATAACTGTAACCTACTAACTGTATCCTACTAACTGTAATACAACTGTATCAAAAGAACTATAACTTAACTCACTATCGTAACCACTAACTGTAACCTACAACTGAATCCAAACTGTACCTAAAAACATAATACACTAATGTAACCACTAACTGTATCCCACTAACGTATCCCACTAACTGTACCCTATAACTGTAACCAACTAATTGAACCATAATGTAATCCTACTAACTGTAACTTACTAATTGTACCAACTAACTGTAACCTCACTAACTGTAACCTACTAACTGTAACACTAACTGTAACTAATAACTGAACCTACTAATATCCTATAATTAACCTACAACAACATTAATGTACAAAAATGAACCTACAACTGTATCGAAAGACACCAACTGTATCTATAACTGTACCCTATAACTGTAACCTATAAGTAACTAAACTGTATAAACGACCTACTAATTGTAACCACTAACTGTATCCCACAACTGTACCCATAATGTAACCTACAATGTACCTTACTAACTGTAACCACTAATGATCCATAAAACCTACTAATGTAACACAACTGTAACACAATGTATTATAAGTAATAAGTACCCTACTAATTTAACCAAACTGTATACTACTAACTGTATCACTAACGTACCACAACTGTAACACAACTGTACAAACTGTACCAAAAGTAAATAATTAACACTAATGTAACTAAACTGTGTCCTACTAACTGTAACCTACTAACTGTATCCACTAACTATCCACTAACTATCCACTAATGTAACCATAATGTATGCACTAATTGTAACTATAATAACCACTAACTGTACCCATAACTGTAACCTACTAATGACCATAATGAAATAACTGATTATTAATTGTAGTAAATGTACCTATAAATAAATTAATAATGTAAAAACGATCTAAAGTAAAATAAAACTCTACTAAAACCTACTAACTGTAATAATAATGAAAAATTAATTACTAATACCACTAATTGTAAATCCCATTAATTGTAATTTATAACTGTATCCTACAATGTAAAAAAAAAATAAACGACAATTGTAAATACTAATGTAACCGATAATTGTATCCTACTAAATCCTACTAATGACCTAAAACTGAATAAATTAACATAAATACTAAAACTACTAACATCCTACTAACTGTACTAATAATGTAAAAATGTATCTACTAATGTAACTACTAATGTAACATATAATGAAATATACATAATTGTACCTAAAAAGTAAGCTACTAATGACCTATAATTGTAACCTACAATGACCTACAATACTACTAAAATATAATAAAACTAATAAATATTATAATGAATAATGACCAAATAACTGTAACACTATTGTAACCTACTAACTGTAACTAACTGTAACTACCAATGTATCCTACCAACTGTAACCTACAACGTACGCTACTAACTGTAACCTACTAACTGTAACCAAACGTATAAACTATATAATTAACCTACTAATGTATCCTAATAACTGTATCCTACTAACTGTACCACAATAACTGTAATCTACTAACTGAACACAATTGTACTACAATTGTAATCTACTAATGTACCTATAATAATACTAATTTAACAATTGTAACCTACCAATAACTAAATTGTACAAACTGACAAATTAAAAAATTACTAAAAATAAAACCATAATGTACTAAATGTAACGACTAATGTACATAATAACTACTAACTGTAA
>NW_025547370.1:0-30327 GCF_905237065.1 Salmo salar
GAAATGCTGAATACAACAGGTGTAGTAGACCTTACAGTGAAATGCTGAATACAACAGGTGTAGTAGACCTTACAGTGAAATGCTGAATACAACAGGTGTAGTAGACCTCACAGTGAAATGCTGAATACAACAGGTGTAGTAGACCTCACAGTGAAATGCTGAATACAACAGGTGTAGTAGACCTTACAGTGAAATGCTGAATACAACAGGTGTAGTAGACCTCACAGTGAAATGCTGAATACAACAGGTGTAGTAGACCTTACAGTGAAATGCTGAATACAACAGGTGTAGTAGACCTTACAGTGAAATGCTGAATACAACAGGTGTAGTAGACCTCACAGTGAAATGCTGAATACAACAGGTGTAGTAGACCTTACAGTGGAAATGCTGAATACAACAGGTGTAGTAGACCTTACAGTGAAATGCTGAATACAACAGGTGTAGTAGACCTTACAGTGAAATGCTGAATACAACAGGTGTAGTAGACCTCACAGTGAAATGCTGAATACAACAGGTGCAGTAGACCTTACAGTGAAATGCTGAATACAACAGGTGTAGTAGACCTTACAGTGAAATGCTGAATACAACAGGTGTAGTAGACCTCACAGTGAAATGCTGAATACAACAGGTGTAGTAGACCTCACAGTGAAATGCTGAATACAACAGGTGTAGTAGACCTTACAGTGAAATGCTGAATACAACAGGTGTAGTAGACCTACAGTGAAATGCCGAATACAACAGGTGTAGTAGACCTCACAGTGAAATGCTGAATACAACAGGTGTAGTAGACCTTACAGTGAAATGCTGAATACAACAGGTGTAGTAGAACTCACAGTGAAATGTTGAATACAACAGGTGTAGTAGACCTTACAGTGAAATGCTGAATACAACAGGTGTAGTAGACCTTACAGTGAAATGCTGAATACAACAGGTGTAGTAGACCTTACAGTGAAATGCTGAATACAACAGGTGTAGTAGACCTTACAGTGAAATGCTGAATACAACAGGTGTAGTAGACCTCACAGTGAAATGCTGAATACAACAGGTGTAGTAGACCTCACAGTGAAATGCTGAATACAACAGGTGTAGTAGACCTTACAGTGAAATGCTGAATACAACAGGTGTAGTAGACCTTACAGTGAAATGCTGAATACAACAGGTGTAGTAGACCTTACAGTGAAATGCTGAATACAACAGGTGTAGTAGACCTCACAGTGAAATGCTGAATACAACAGGTGTAGTAGACCTTACAGTGAAATGCTGAATACAACAGGTGTAGTAGACCTTACAGTGAAATGCTGAATACAACAGGTGTAGTAGACCTTACAGTGAAAATGCTGAATACAACAGGTGTAGTAGACCTCACAGTGAAATGCTGAATACAACAGGTGTAGTAGACCTTACAGTGAAATGCTGAATACAACAGGTGTAGTAGACCTTACAGTGAAATGCTGAATACAACAGGTGTAGTAGACCTTACAGTGAAATGCTGAATACAACAGGTGTAGTAGACCTCACAGTGAAATGCTGAATACAACAGGTGTAGTAGACCTCACAGTGAAATGCTGAATACAACAGGTGTAGTAGACCTTACAGTGAAATGCTGAATACAACAGGTGTAGTAGACCTTACAGTGAAATGCTGAATACAACAGGTGTAGTAGACCTCACAGTGAAATGCTGAATACAACAGGTGTAGTAGACCTTACAGTGAAATGCTGAATACAACAGGTGTAGTAGACCTTACAGTGAAATGCCGAATACAACAGGTGTAGTAGACCTTACAGTGAAATGCTGAATACAACAGGTGTAGTAGACCTCACAGTGAAATGCTGAATACAACAGGTGCAGTAGACCTTACAGTGAAATGCTGAATACAACAGGTGTAGTAGACCTTACAGTGAAATGCTGAATACAACAGGTGTAGTAGACCTCACAGTGAAATGCTGAATACAACAGGTGTAGTAGACCTTACAGTGAAATGCTGAATACAACAGGTGTAGTAGACCTCACAGTGAAATGCTGAATACAACAGGTGTAGTAGACCTTACAGTGAAATGCTGAATACAACAGGTGTAGTAGACCTTACAGTGAAATGCTGAATACAACAGGTGTAGTAGACCTTACAGTGAAATGCTGAATACAACAGGTGTAGTAGACCTCACAGTGAAATGCTGAATACAACAGGTGTAGTAGACCTTACAGTGAAATGCTGAATACAACAGGTGTAGTAGACCTTACAGTGAAATGCTGAATACAACAGGTGTAGTAGACCTTACAGTGAAATGCTGAATACAACAGGTGTAGTAGACCTCACGGTGAAATGCTGAATACAACAGGTGTAGTAGACCTCACAGTGAAATGCTGAATACAACAGGTGTAGTAGACCTCACAGTGAAATGCTGAATACAACAGGTGTAGTAGACCTTACAGTGAAATGCTGAATACAACAGGTGTAGTAGACCTTACAGTGAAATGCTGAATACAACAGGTGTAGTAGACCTTACAGTGAAATGCTGAATACAACAGGTGTAGTAGACCTTACAGTGAAATGCCGAATACAACAGGTGTAGTAGACCTTACAGTGAAATGCTGAATACAACAGGTGTAGTAGACCTTACAGTGAAATGCTGAATACAACAGGTGTAGTAGACCTTACAGTGAAATGCTGAATACAACAGGTGTAGTAGACCTTACAGTGAAATGCTGAATACAACAGGTGTAGTAGACCTCACAGTGAAATGCTGAATACAACAGGTGTAGTAGACCTTACAGTGAAATGCTGAATACAACAGGTGTAGTAGACCTCACAGTGAAATGCTGAATACAACAGGTGTAGTAGACCTTACAGTGAAATGCTGAATACAACAGGTGTAGTAGACCTCACAGTGAAATGCTGAATACAACAGGTGTAGTAGACCTTACCGTGAAATGCTGAATACAACAGGTGTAGTAGACCTTACCGTGAAATGCCGAATACAACAGGTGTAGTAGACCTTACAGTGAAATGCTGAATACAACAGGTGTAGTAGACCTCACAGTGAAATGCTGAATACAACAGGTGCAGTAGACCTTACAGTGAAATGCTGAATACAACAGGTGTAGTAGACCTCACAGTGAAATGCTGAATACAACAGGTGTAGTAGACCTTACAGTGAAATGCTGAATACAACAGGTGTAGTAGACCTCACAGTGAAATGCTGAATACAACAGGTGTAGTAGACCTTACAGTGAAATGCTGAATACAACAGGTGTAGTAGACCTTACAGTGAAATACTGAATACAACAGGTGTAGTAGACCTCACAGTGAAATGCTGAATACAACAGGTGTAGTAGACCTTACAGTGAAATGCTGAATACAACAGGTGTAGTAGACCTCACAGTGAAATGCTGAATACAACAGGTGTAGTAGACCTTACAGTGAAATGCTGAATACAACAGGTGTAGTAGACCTCACAGTGAAATGCTGAATACAACAGGTGTAGTAGACCTTACAGTGAAATGCTGAATACAACAGGTGTAGTAGACCTTACAGTGAAATGCTGAATACAACAGGTGTAGTAGACCTCACAGTGAAAATGCTGAATACAACAGGTGTAGGTAGACCTTACAGTGAAATGCTGAATACAACAGGTGTAGTAGACCTTACAGTGAAATGCTGAATACAACAGGTGTAGTAGACCTTACAGTGAAATGCCGAATACAACAGGTGTAGTAGACCTTACAGTGAAATGCTGAATACAACAGGTGTAGTAGACTTCACAGTGAAATGCTGAATACAACAGGTGCAGTAGACCTTACCGTGAAATGCCGAATACAACAGGTGTAGTAGACCTTACAGTGAAATGCTGAATACAACAGGTGTAGTAGACCTTACAGTGAAATGCTGAATACAACAGGTGTAGTAGACCTTACAGTGAAATGCTGAATACAACAGGTGTAGTAGACCTCACAGTGAAATGCTGAATACAACAGGTGTAGTAGACCTCACAGTGAAATGCTGAATACAACAGGTGTAGTAGACCTTACAGTGAAATGCTGAATACAACAGGTGTAGTAGACCTCACAGTGAAATGCTGAATACAACAGGTGTAGTAGACCTTACAGTGAAATGCTGAATACAACAGGTGTAGTAGACCTTACAGTGAAATGCCGAATACAACAGGTGTAGTAGACCTTACAGTGAAATGCTGAATACAACAGGTGTAGTAGACCTCACAGTGAAATGCTGAATACAACAGGTGCAGTAGACCTTACAGTGAAATGCTGAATACAACAGGTGTAGTAGACCTCACAGTGAAATGCTGAATACAACAGGTGTAGTAGACCTCACAGTGAAATGCTGAATACAACAGGTGTAGTAGACCTTACAGTGAAATGCTGAATACAACAGGTGTAGTAGACCTCACAGTGAAATGCTGAATACAACAGGTGTAGTAGACCTTACAGTGAAATGCTGAATACAACAGGTGTAGTAGACCTCACAGTGAAATGCTGAATACAACAGGTGTAGTAGACCTTACAGTGAAATGCTGAATACAACAGGTGTAGTAGACCTCACAGTGAAATGCTGAATACAACAGGTGTAGTAGACCTTACAGTGAAATGCTGAATACAACAGGTGTAGTAGACCTTACAGTGAAATACTGAATACAACAGGTGTAGTAGACCTTACAGTGAAATGCTGAATACAACAGGTGTAGTAGACCTTACAGTGAAATGCTGAATACAACAGGTGTAGTAGACCTTACAGTGAAATGCTGAATACAACAGGTGTAGTAGACCTTACAGTGAAATGCTGAATACAACAGGTGTAGTAGACCTCACAGTGAAATGCTGAATACAACAGGTGTAGTAGACCTCACAGTGAAATGCTGAATACAACAGGTGTAGTAGACCTCACAGTGAAAATGCTGAATACAACAGGTGTAGTAGACCTCACAGTGAAAATGCTGAATACAACAGGTGTAGGTAGACCTTACAGTGAAATGCTGAATACAACAGGTGTAGTAGACCTTACAGTGAAATGCTGAATACAACAGGTGTAGTAGACCTTACAGTGAAATGCCGAATACAACAGGTGTAGTAGACCTTACAGTGAAATGCTGAATACAACAGGTGTAGTAGACTTTACAGTGAAATGCTGAATACAACAGGTGCAGTAGACCTTACAGTGAAATGCTGAATACAACAGGTGTAGTAGACCTTACAGTGAAATGCTGAATACAACAGGTGTAGTAGACCTCACAGTGAAATGCTGAATACAACAGGTGCAGTAGACCTTACAGTGAAATGCTGAATACAACAGGTGTAGTAGACCTCACAGTGAAATGCTGAATACAACAGGTGTAGTAGACCTTACAGTGAAATGCTGAATACAACAGGTGTAGTAGACCTCACAGTGAAATGCTGAATACAACAGGTGTAGTAGACCTCACAGTGAAATGCTGAATACAACAGGTGTAGTAGACCTTACAGTGAAATGCTGAATACAACAGGTGTAGTAGACCTTACCGTGAAATGCTGAATACAACAGGTGTAGTAGACCTTACAGTGAAATGCTGAATACAACAGGTGTAGTAGACCTCACAGTGAAATGCTGAATACAACAGGTGTAGTAGACCTTACAGTGAAATGCTGAATACAACAGGTGTAGTAGACCTCACACTGAAATGCTGAATACAACAGGTGTAGTAGACCTCACAGTGAAATGCTGAATACAACAGGTGTAGTAGACCTTACAGTGAAATGCTGAATACAACAGGTGTAGTAGACCTTACAGTGAAATGCTGAATACAACAGGTGTAGTAGACCTTACAGTGAAATGCTGAATACAACAGGTGTAGTAGACCTCACAGTGAAATGCTGAATACAACAGGTGTAGTAGACCTCACAGTGAAATGCTGAATACAACAGGTGTAGTAGACCTCACAGTGAAATGCTGAATACAACAGGTGTAGTAGACCTTACCGTGAAATGCCGAATACAACAGGTGTAGTAGACCTTACAGTGAAATGCTGAATACAACAGGTGTAGTAGACCTCACAGTGAAATGCTGAATACAACAGGTGCAGTAGACCTTACAGTGAAATGCTGAATACAACAGGTGTAGTAGACCTCACACTGAAATGCTGAATACAACAGGTGTAGTAGACCTTACAGTGAAATTCTGAATACAACAGGTGTAGTAGACCTTACAGTGAAATGCTGAATACAACAGGTGTAGTAGACCTCACAGTGAAATGCTGAATACAACAGGTGTAGTAGACCTCACAGTGAAATGCTGAATACAACAGGTGTAGTAGACCTCACAGTGAAATGCTGAATACAACAGGTGTAGTAGACCTCACAGTGAAATGCTGAATACAACAGGTGTAGTAGACCTTACAGTGAAATGCTGAATACAACAGGTGTAGTAGACCTCACAGTGAAATGCTGAATACAACAGGTGTAGTAGACCTCACAGTGAAATGCTGAATACAACAGGTGTAGTAGACCTTACAGTGAAATGCTGAATACAACAGGTGTAGTAGACCTTACAGTGAAATGCTGAATACAACAGGTGTAGTAGACCTTACAGTGAAATGCTGAATACAACAGGTGTAGTAGACCTCACAGTGAAATGCTGAATACAACAGGTGTAGTAGACCTCACAGTGAAATGCTGAATACAACAGGTGTAGTAGACCTCACAGTGAAATGCTGAATACAACAGGTGTAGTAGACCTCACAGTGAAATGCTGAATACAACAGGTGTAGTAGACCTTACAGTGAAATGCTGAATACAACAGGTGTAGTAGACCTCACAGTGAAATGCTGAATACAACAGGTGTAGTAGACCTTACAGTGAAATGCTGAATACAACAGGTGTAGTAGACCTTACAGTGAAATGCTGAATACAACAGGTGTAGTAGACCTCACAGTGAAATGCTGAATACAACAGGTGTAGTAGACCTTACAGTGAAATGCTGAATACAACAGGTGTAGTAGACCTCACAGTGAAATGCTGAATACAACAGGTGTAGTAGACCTCACAGTGAAATGCTGAATACAACAGGTGTAGTAGACCTCACAGTGAAATGCTGACATACAAGCCCTTTTAACCAACAATGCAGCTTTAAGAAAAAAAAAGGAGTTATGAAAATATTTACTAAGTAAACTAAAGCAATAACAAGGCTTTATAAAGGGGGTTCCATTACCGAGTCAATGTGCAGGGGTAAAGATTAGTCGAGGTAATTTAGGTAATATGTACATGTAGGTCGGGGTAAAGTGACTATGAATAGATAATAAAGAGTGAGCAGCAGCAGTGTAAAAACAAACGTCAATGTAAATAGTCCGGTGGCCATTTCATTAATTGTTCATCAGTCTTATGGCTTGGGGGGTAGAAGCTGTTAAGGAGCCTTTTATAACAATATATACAGGTGGGTGCCGATACAATGTGCCGGGGGCACTGGTTAGTTGAGGTAGTATATACATGCAGGTAGAGTTAATTAAAGGGACTATTCATAGATGACAACAGAGAGTTGCAGTGGTGTAAAAGAGGGAGGGAATGCAAATAGTCTGGGTAGCCATTTGATTAGATCTTCAGGAGTCTTATGGCTTGGGGGTAGAAGCTGTTAAGAAGCCTCTTGGACCTAGACTTGGAGCTCCGGTACCGCCTGCCGTGCGGTAGCAGAGAGAACAGTCTATGACTAGAGTGGCTGGAGTCTTTGACAATTTTTAGGGCCTTCCTCTGACACCTCCTGGTACAGAGGTCCTGGATGGCAGGAAGCTTGGCCCCAGTGATGCATTGGGCAGTACGCACTACCCTCTATAGTGCCTTGCGGTCGGAGGCCCAGCAGTTGCCATACCAGGCAGTGATGCAACCCGTCAGGATGCTCTCGATGGTGCAGCTGTAAAACCTTTTGAGGATCTGAGGACCCATGTCAAATCTTTTCAGTCTCCTGAGGGGGAATAGGCTTTGTCGTGCCCTCTTCACGACTGTCTTGGTGTGCTTGGACCATGTTAGTTTGTTGGTGATGTGGACACCAAGGAACTTGAAACTCTCAATCTGTTCCACTACAGTATCGTCCATGACAATGGGGGCATGCTCGGTCCTCCTTTTCCTGTAGTCCACGATCATCTCCTTTGACTTGATCACGTTGAGGGAGAGGTTGTTGTCCTTGCACCACACTGCCAGGTCTCTGACCTCCTCCCTATAGGCTGTCTCATCGTTGTTGGTGATCAGGCCTAACACTGTTGTGTCGACAGCAAACTTAATGATGGTGTTGGAGTCGTGTTTGGCCACGCAGTCGTGGGTGAAGAGGGAGTACAGGAGGGGACTAAGTACACGCCCCTGAGGGTAACAATAATACATTACCAAACATAAGCTCTTTAATCCCGCCCCTCAGCCACTCTCAGCCCATCCCACCTATCACCACAGACCACCGTCGTTCGGTTTACATGTGCCGTATATTTCTCCATTGAAGCCGTTGATGTTTACATACATTTTGAACCTTTCTAAAAAAAATAATTAGCCAATCAGCGTTGAGCTGAGCTCAACAGTGGGTTGTCCTGGCGCAGAAAAACGCCCCTCCAAGGGAGCCCAGTTTAGATTCGGCTTCAGAGAGGAGGATGCCATTGCTGTCAAAAATGTTGTTTTACTTGCGCGCCACCACACACACACACACACACACACACACACACACACACACACACACACACACACACACACACACACACACACACACACACACACACACACACACACACACACACACACACACACACACACACACACACACACAGAGAGAGAGAGAGAAACCAGTACCATTGACAGCCACATGATATTTATCAACATTGATTGGACCAAATTGTTTTGGGTATCTTGAAGTTTTGTTTTCAGTGTAAATGGTGCACTGAGCGTTCAAAAACATTAGGAACACCTTCCTAATGTTGAGTTCAAAGGAACTTCAATCTGTTGTCAGAGCAGGTGTTCATAATGTTCTGTATACTCAGCGTATACCCTAGTTGATTTGAGGAGGTTTAAATGTTTTCAGTGTAAATGGTGCAGGACTAGCAGAGGCAGTGGCTCCTGTTGTCTTTGTGTTGACTTGCTGTAACACAGTGGTTCAAAATCAGTAGTTGTTTAGTAAACTGTCGGAAACATTAACTTGCTTGACCCTACTGCAGGTCATGTAACTGTTTATTATATGCAATATGCTTTGTGGACTTCACCAGACAGATGTTGCTCTCAAGGTTTTCTGATGAAACAAACGTATGTGTGGTTGAATTTATTCCACCACTGTTTGACTGTTGTCTTTTTTGTTGTCAAGGCCTTATTGTATATCACAGTGGCGTATGAACGAATGGGTTATAGAGCAAACAACACAATTACCACAACATACAGTAGATTGTAATATGGCTTTGTTACTGGCTTGGCTTCCCCAGTGAATTTATCCACACACCACTACTGTGTGCAGCAGAGCGCAGCAGAGTGCTTATTCACTTGGGTGTAGATTGTCTCTCAAGGACCACAGCGAGACAGGAAGTGATACAGGCTGAACAAAGCAGACAATGTGAAGAGGACACCAATTGCCTGGCTGAGTAGCTGTGGCTCAGTTGGTAGAGCATGGTGTTTGCAACGCCAGCATGGTGTGTGCAACGCCAGGGTTGTGGGTTCGATTCCCACGGGGGGCCAGTACAAAAAAATGCATGAAATGAAATGTATGCAGTCGCTCTGGATAAGAGCGTCTGCTAAATGACTAAAATGTAAATGTCATTCAACAATCACCATCAAAGCCAAAGTAAAGAGAAAGTCACCCACTTTGCTTTCTTAATGAATGTGTCTGACAAGCTTGACATTATCCATCATCTCAGCTGTTCTGAGTTCAGCTACAGCGTCCACACCGTCCTCTGGGCCCAGACTAGGCCAGTAAGTAGGGAAGAGGAACATAGACGACATACTTAGGCAGCCTTTCTTCCACCTTTTTAGTTTGTGGGATCTTGTTTTTGGTACTGTGCTGTGTAGCCCTACTGAACGTTACGCTTTCGTTTGTATTTGTTTTGTTTCGGTGTTCATTTAAAATGTACGCCTACCACTCTGCACCTTGGTCCGGTCCTTCCATCAACGAGCGTAACGGTTGTCAGGAGAATCTCTTTTATAAAATGGGTTAAAGTTATGTATAGTAATCCTAGGTGTAAAATAGTAAATAATGGAAACCTCTCAAAGTTTTAAACTCTCAAGAGGCGTAATACAAGGTTGTCCACTATCAGCAAATCTATTTATTATTGTCATCGAAATGTTAGCTGTTAAAATCAGATCCAACAATAATATTAAGGGATTAGGAAATCCGTGGCTTAAAGTACGCTGATGATTCATGTTAAAACCACAATCTGAATCCCTCCACAGCCTCAGAGGATCTAGATACTTTTTCTAACCTCCCAAATTATGATAAGTGTACTATATTACGTATTGGATCACTAAAAAATATAACTTTAACATTACCCAAACATTACAAATCCCAAAAGAAAGAAATTATCTCACTCCAAGAAATTGTAATAGAAAGTTAGCAAAAATAGATAAGATCTTGCTACCATGGAAAGGAAAATACCTGTCTATTTGTGGAGAAATCATCCTGATTAACTCTTTAGTCATATCACAGTTTATCTATTTGTTTATGGTTTTGCCTACACCTGCTTTTTAAATTATATGAACAAAAAAATATTCAATTTTATTTGGAATGGCAAGCCATACAAAATTAAAATGGCCTATTTATATAACGAATATGAATTCAGAGGGCAGAAATTATTAAAATATTAAACCATTAGACATCTCACTAAAGGCATCAGTCATGCAAAAAGTTATACTTGAATCTGGAATGGTTCTCTAGGAAAATGGTAAGAATGTCTCACCCCATGTTCAAGAATAGCCTTTTTCCCTTTATTTGGATTATACCTGCTCACTTTCGGTTATTTGAAAACAAAAACAAAATATTGTTCTTTTTTAAACAAGCCTTAGAAAGTTGGTTGGAATGTCAATATAATCCAGCTGAAAAGACAGAACAAATAATAAAACAAATATTGTGGTTAAACTCAAATATACAAATTGATAAAAAAAAAAATTTTGGGCTAAAATGTTTTTAAAAAAAGCTATCATCTTTGTAAATGATATCATAAATAGGACTGGTGGAGTTATGTCACACATGCAGCTAACACAGACATATGCTAATGGAAGACCCCAATGAAATGGACAAAAATTATTTGGCAACTTATTGCCATTGGCCGAAACATATACACAATCGCAAATACCACTCAAATGGACAGGAGTTCATCCAAATGTTATGGCAAGGGTCATACAACAAAAATACCAAAAGATGTCGAGCTCGCTCCACCATAGATTTTCATGTTGCAAATGGACATAAAGTCAAGACCCAAGGGTCAAATTTTGAAAAAATAATTAACATTAACAACCCCCGCTAAAAATGTGCTTTCTGGACATTTTTGAATTGTTTTTATTTTATTCTTTGTCAATTATGCATATATAACAACTGTATGAACATACCTTTGTCTTATTTTATTGAATTTGTCCATAAGGCCTATGTTTTGTCCATTTGCAATATATGATCATAGGAAGTCAAAAGTCAGTGAACCATGGCCAAATGGCATAAGAAATGTCTAAATGCCATACATAAGTACTGAAAGTACTAAATCAGGATGTTATGTCCATTTGTCATATATGATCATAGGAAGTCAGTTTCCGAACACAAAAATCAGTGAGCCATGGCCAAATGGCATAAGAAATGTCGGAAATGCCATACATAAGTGTTGAAAGTACCAAATAAGGATGTTATGTCCATTTGCCATATATGATCATAGGAAGTCGGTTTAAGAACCCAAAATTCAGTGAACCATGTCCAAATGGCATAAGAAATGTCCAAATGGCATTTATACTGACCAAATGATATATATCACTATGTTAAGCCCCGAATCAACCTAGAAGGTCTATTTGTCATGTTTGATCATAGGAAGTTATAGGAAGTAAGAATTTGGTGCAATGAGAGAGAAGTGGGAAAATGTCCAAAATGACCCCTATTGGATGGGCACGGGTGGGGGTTTTCCCTACCCAGCCATGGACCTCTTGCACCCCCTAAAGACATTAACAAGCATTTTTAAATTTGCTCCTGGTAACCCGTTCCGATCACCAGGTGCACGGGTGACCATTTGCAATGTCTTACAATGGGAATTTACCATCACGAATTTGACATTCTCTAATATACTGTAGAAATGCCCAATTGACTGGCCCATTGAACTCCGACATTATGTGTAGGCCTAGCTGAGGCAACCCCAAATCCAGAGTTTAGGCTCAATAGGTCATTCGGAGCCCGAGCAGCAACCGTAATTAGTGCTGAAAATCCATGTTTTTCCGGGAGTTGCTATGGGGTCCCTGAATGAGCTATCGGACAGAAACGTGAGGGTCCATCTCTATGGGCCGAGGCGGTTTCAATGCACCTAGTCGTGTGACTCTGGGACTTTTCTAAATGTCGTCATTTTTGCGATGGTCAAAATGAATTGAAGTCATTGCAAATGTATGATCAATTTGTAAGTCGCTCTGGATAAGAGCGTCTGCTAAATGACTTAAATGTATGTAAATGAAAATGTATGAGGCTGTTTCTTGGCCTGAGAACCTTGTAGAGCCACATAACTCAAATTAAACACTAGAACAGGTATTTAAAGTTTCAGAGCTCTAGGTCTGGGCTCCGGGCAGCCGAGCGGAAATGGAGGAAAACTCGCCTCTCTGCGGACCTGGCATCCTTTCACTCCCTCCTCTCTACATTTTCCTCTTCTGTCTCTGCTGCTAAAGCCACTTTCTACCACTCTAAACTCCAAGCATCTGCCTCTAACCCTAGGGAAGCTCTTTGCTACCTTCTCCTCCCTCCTGAATCCTCCTCCCCCTCCCCCCTCCTCCCTCTCTGCGGATGACTTCGTCAACCATTTTGAAAAGAAGGTTGACGACATCCGATCCTCGTTTGCTAAGTCAAACGAAACTGCTGGTCCTGCTCACACTGCCCTACCCTGTGCTTTGACCTCTTTCTCCCCTCTCTCTCCAGATGAAATCTCGCGTCTTGTGACGGCCGGCCGCCCAACAACCTGCCCACTTGACCCTATCCCCTCCTCTCTTCTCCAGACCATTTCCGGAGACCTTCTCCCCTACCTCACCTCGCTCATCAACTCATCCTTGACCGCTGGCTACGTCCCTTCCATCTTCAAGAGAGCGAGAGTTGCACCCCTTCTGAAAAAAACCTACACTCGATCCCTCCGATGTCAACAACTACAGACCAGTATCCCTTCTTTCCTTTCTCTCCAAAACTCTTGAACGCGCCGTCCTTGGCCAGCTCTCTTGCTATCTCTCTCAGAATGACCTTCTTGATCCTAATCAGTCAGGTTTCAAGACTGGGCATTCAACTGAGACTGCTCTTCTCTGTGTCACGGAGGCTCTCCGCACTGCTAAAGCTAACTCTCTCTCCTCTGCTCTCATCCTTCTAGACCTATCTGCTGCCTTTGATACCGTGAACCATCAGATCCTCCTCTCCACCCTCTCCGAGCTGGGCATCTCCGGCGCCGCCCACGCTTGGATTGCGTCCTATCTGACAGGTCGCTCCTACCAGGTGGCGTGGTGAGAATCTGTCTCCGCACCACGTGCTCTCACCACTGGTGTCCCCCAGGGCTCTGTTCTTGGCCCACTCCTATTCTCGCTATACACCAAGTCACTTGGCTCTGTCATATCCTCACATGGTCTCTCATATCATTGCTATGCAGATGACACACAATTAATCTTCTCCTTTCCCCCTTCTGACAAGCAGGTGGCGAATCGCATCTCTGCATGTCTGGCAGACATATCAGTGTGGATGACGGATCACCACCTCAAGCTGAACCTCGGCAAGACGGAGCTGCTCTTCCTCCCGGGGAAGGACTGCCCGTTCCATGATCTCGCCGTCACGGTTGACAACTCCCTTGTGTCCTCCTCCCAGAGTGCTAAGAGCCTTGGCGTGACCCTGGACAACACCCTGTCGTTCTCCACCAACATCAAGGCGGTGACCCGATCCTGTAGGTTCATGCTCTACAACATTCGCAGAGTACGACCCTGCCTCACACAGGAAGCGGCGCAGGTCCTAATCCAGGCACTTGTCATCTCCCGTCTGGATTATTGCAACTCGCTGTTGGCTGGGCTCCCTGCCTGTGCCATTAAACCCCTACAACTCATCCAGAACGCCGCAGCCCGTCTGGTGTTCAACCTTCCCAAGTTCTCTCACGTCACCCCGCTCCTCCGCTCTCTCCACTGGCTTCCAGTCGAAGCTCGCATCCGCTACAAGACCATGGTGCTTGCCTACGGAGCTGTGAGGGGAACGGCACCTCCGTACCTTCAGGCTCTGATCAGGCCCTACACCCAAACAAGGGCACTCCGTTCATCCACCTCTGGCCTGCTCGCCTCCCTACCTCTGAGGAAGCACAGTTCCCGCTCAGCCCAGTCAAAACTGTTCGCTGCTCTGGCACCCCAATGGTGGAACAAGCTCCCTCACGACGCCAGGACAGCGGAGTCAATCACCACCTTCCGGAGACACCTGAAACCCCACCTCTTCAAGGAATACCTGGGATAGGATAAAGTAATCCTTCTAACCCCCCCCTTAAAAGATTTAGATGCACTATTGTAAAGTGGTTGTTCCACTGGATATTATAAGGTGAATGCACCAATTTGTAAGTCGCTCTGGATAAGAGCGTCTGCTAAATGACTTAAATGTAAATGTAAATGTAAAATGATGGTTCTTTGATAGTTCAAATGCAGGTAACTATTGCAGGCTCTGTGTGTCTGTAAGCCTCACACTGTGTCATTCCCCATTGACTGTGTGTGACTTCAGCAAATCACAGAAAATCACAGAAAGAGCTCCGAAACCTGCCTTAACAGATTCATCTGAACACGCTGCAACTGGATCTGTAACTTTTTGGGGAAAAAACACATTTCTTTTAACCATCACCAATTGTACATTGCACGATTTCTCCGAAATCACGATAGATAAATAGCTGGTTCTTTTTTTCCTTACACCGTTTAGGAGAAATGGCCATGTCACTTTGGTGATGTTTTGTCCATTTGCAATAAGCAGCCAGTCACCATCTGTTGGAATTCTCTGGAACAGCGGAACATTTTTATAAAACGGAAACCAAATGTCAGAGAGACTTTATTTGATGACTTCCCGGAAGATCTGGCCCTGGGGCCACAACTTGAGGCCATCAACCTATTATAAAAACATTTGCGGACGTCTAGTAAGGGACCGTACATTTGCAATATGGAGATCCTCATCAATCATACGGGGAATGCCATCAGCGTCCCTTTTGTAGGAAATGTCTGCTCTACCCAAAATTACAACCAATTAACCTCTTGGGGCTAGGTGGGACGCTAGCGTGCCACCCGTGGTGCACTCCATCAACAGCAGGTGCATTTCAAGAGCGGCAAATTTGAATCCAAATAAATGTCAAAATTCAAATTTTCAAAAATACAACTATTTTACACCATTTGAAAGATAAACATCTCCTTAATCTAACCACGTTTTACGATTTCAAAAAGGTTTTACGGCGAAAGCATAAATTTAGAGTATGTTAGGACAGTACATTTACAAGAGTTGTGTGTAATGTTTTGTCAAGTCAAAGACAGGGTCACCAAAACCATAAAACCAGCTAAAATGATGCACTAACCTTTTACAATCTCCATCAGATGACACTCCTAGGACATTATGTTAGACAATGCATGCATTTTTAGTTCTATCAAGTTCATATTTATATCCAAAAACAGCGTTTTACTATGGCATTGATGTTGAGGAAATCGTTTCCCTCCAATAACCGGCAGTCAAGTCAGCGTCACAAATTAAATAATTACAATTAGAAAACATTGGTAAAATATTATATTGTCATTTAAAGAATTATAGATTTACATCTCTTGAACGCAATCAACTTGCCAGATTTAAAAAATAACCTTACTGGGAAATCACACTTTGCAATAATCTGAGCACTGCGCCCAGAAAAATACGCGTTGCGATACAGACTAGACGTCATGTTGGGGAGATCTAAAATCGAAAATACTATGTAAATAATCCATTACCTTTGATTCTCTTCATCAGATGTCACTTCCAGGTATCACAGGTCCATAACGAATGTAGTTTTGTTCAAAAAAGCTCATCATTTATGTCCAAAAATCTCCGTCTCGTTAGCACATGATGTAAGCCAGCCGGACTTCTCGTCATGAACGAGGGGAAAAAATATATTTCCGTTCGTTCAAACATGTCAAACGTTGTATAGCATAAATCATTAGGGCCTTTTTAACCAGAACATGAATAATATTCAAGGTGGACGAATGCATACTCTTTTATAACGTATTGGAACGAGGGTACCCAACATGAACTCGCGCGCCAGGTGTCTAATGGGACATCATCGTTCCATGGCTCTTGTTCGGTCAGATCTCCCTCCAGAAGACTCAAAACACTTTGTAAAGGCTGGTGACATCTAGTGGAAGCAATAGGAAGTGCCAAAATATTCCTAAGCCCCTGTGTTTTTCAATGGGATAGGTTTAAAGTCAATACAACACATCAGGTATCCACTTCCTGTCAGAAAATGTCTCAGGGTTTTGCCTGCCAAATGAGTTCTGTTATACTCACAGACACCATTCAAACAGTTTTAGAAACTTTAGAGTGTTTTCTATCCATATATAATAAGTATATGCATATTCTAGTTACTGGGTAGGATTAGTAACCAGATTAAATCGGGTACATTTTTTTTATCCAGACGTGCAAATGCTGCCCCCTAGACCCAACAGGTTAATGGCAGCATTATCACAAAAATGGAATAGGCAAATGGAAGGGGCAAAAAGTAATGAATGTGTCTGTCGGGCCCTGCATTTAAGATGAAAAATTGTTAAGGAAAATTGTGATGAATAAAAATATATACCAATTTCATTTAAGGACCAAAAAACAGCTGTATAAATTGTAAAATAGTTGGGGGGAGATTTTTCATGTACCGATTTGACACGTAAAACGACGTCAGATTCCAAACTTCACATATTTCAATTTAAATTATTATACAAAATTCTTGCAACCAATAGAATGTTATATATATGGGGGACACTGGACACATCTGGATAAGAGCGTCTGCTAAATGTCTTAAATGTAAAATGTAAATGACACAATCTTCCAGCTCTGCAGATTTTGATGCGTGGAGGCAGAGTCATTAGATAATTTATTTTGGCATTGTCCATATGTAGCTTGTTTTTGTTCACAGGTCCAGGAATGGCTGATGAAATGCAACATTTACCTAGAGCTAACGCTGCCGATAGCAATACTGGGTGATTTGAAAAGTCAGTCACTTGATCAATAATATAACTATTATTTTAACCTGTTAGGGCTAGGGGGCAGTATTGACACGGCCGGATAAAAAACGTACCCGATTTAATCTGGTTACTACTCCTGCCCAGTAACTAGAATATGCATATAATTATTGGCTTTGGATAGAAAACACCCTAAAGTTTCTAAAACTGTTTGAATGGTGTCTGTGAGTATAACAGAACTCATATGGCAAGCCAAAACCTGAGAAGATTCCATGCAGGAAGTGGCCTGTCTGACAAGTTGTGTTTCATCTTGAAGACTGAGGACCTTTGCTATAACGTGACACTTCCTACGGCTCCCATAGGCTCTCAGAGCCCGGGAAAAAGCTGAACGAGATCGAGGCAGCCTCTGGCTGAAACACTTTATCGCGTTTGGCAAGTGGCCGATCAGAGTACTATGGGCTTAGGCGCGTGCACGAGTCGACCCAGTGCTTTATTTTCTTTCGTCTGTTTACCTAAATGCAGATTCCCGGTCGGAATATTATCGCTTTTTTATGAGAAAAATGGCATAAAAATTGGTTTTAAACAGCGGTTGACATGCTTCGAAGTACGGTAATGGAAAATTTAGAAATTTCTTGTCACGAATTGCGCCATGCTCGTCACCCTTATTTTCCCTTTCGGATAGTGTCTTGAACGCATCGAACAAAACGCCGCTATTCGGATATAACAATGGATTATTTTGAACCAAACCAACATTTGTTATTGAAGTAGAAGTCCTGGGAGTGCATTCTGACGAAGACAGCAAAGGTAATAACATTTTTCTTATAGTAAATCTGACTTTGGTGAGTGCTAAACTTGCTGGGTGTCTAAATAGCTAGCCCTGTGATGCTGGGCTATCTACTGAGAATATTGCAAAATGTGCTTTCACCGAAAAGCTATTTTAAAATTGGACATATCGAGTGCGTAGAGGAGTTCTGTATCTATAATTCTTAAAATAATTGTTATACTTTTTGTGAACGTTTATCGTGAGTAATTTAGTAAATTCACCGGCAGTGTTCGGTGGGAATGCTAGTCACATGCTAGTCACATGCTAATGTAAAAAGCTGTTTTTTGATATAAATATGAACTTGATTGAACAAAACATGCATGTATTGTATAACATAATGTCCTAGGGTTGTCATCTGATGAAGATCATCAAAGGTTAGTGCTACATTTAGCTGTGGTTTGGGTTTATGTGACATTATATGCTAGCTTGAAAAATGGGTGTCTGATTATTTCTGGCTGGGTACTCTGCTGACATAATCTAATGTTTTGCTTTCGTTGTAAAGCCTTTTTGAAATCGGACAGTGTGGTTAGATTAACAAGAGTCTTGTCTTTAAAATGGTGTAAAATAGTCATATGTTAGAAAATTTGAAGTTTTTGCATTTTTGAGGAATTTGAATAACGCGCCACGGGATTACACTGGCTGTTGAGTAGGTGGGACGCTTGCCCACCTAGCCCATAGAGGTTAACAAAAATGTTTATCTTTAATTTACAATCTGTAGAAGCTATGAGAATAGAAAGGTTCAGTACTTTTGTGAAGCATCAGAGCACAGTTGGAAAAATATATGGCAAATACAAATACAAAATGGATGGTGTTAAGAGATAGATGGGAGGGGTTGAATGGAGCTGAAGGGTGGGACTAATAACAACAAGATAATGAATGTAAAACATACGTGGTCCATAAAATGTATTTACACTACCGTTCAAAAGTTTGGGGTCAATTAGACATTTTGTTGTTTTTGAAAGAAAAGCACTTTTTTGTCCATTAAAATAGCATCAAATTGATCAGAAATACAGTGCAGACATTGTTAATGTTGTAAATGACTATTGTAGCTGGACACGGCTGATTTTTTTATGGAATATCTACATAGGCGTACAGAGGCACATTATCAGCAATCATCACTCCTGTGTTCCAATGGCACGTTGTGTTAGCTAATCCAAGTTTATCATTTTAAAAGGCTAATTGATCATTAGAAAACCCTTTTTCAATTATGTTAGCACTGCTGAAAACTGTTGTTCTGAGTAAAGAAGAAATAAAACTGTCCTTTAGACTAGTTGAGTATCTGGAGCATCAGCATTTGTGGGTTCAATTACAGGCTCAAAATAGCCAGAAACAAAGAACTTTCTTCTGGACATGTACTGGTCTGTGGTGACCTAAATGCCAGAACTGGAAAGAACCTGACACTCTTAGCACACAGGGGGACAAACACCTACCAGGAGGTGACAGTATTCCCATATGCCCCCCTAGGCACAACTACGACAACATAACCAACAAAAACAGGTCACATCTCTTGCAGCTCTGTCGCACGCTGGTTCTGTACATAGTCAATGGTAAGCTTTGAGCAGACTCTTACAGTAGGTACACGTGTAGCTCATTTCTTGGCAGTAGTACTGTAGGCTACTTTATCACTGACCTCAACCCAGAGTCTCTCAGAGCGTTGACAGTCAGCCCACTGACACCCCTATCAGATCATAGCAAAATCACAGTCTACTTGAACAGAACAATACACAATCATGAGGCATTATAGCCAAAGGAACTGAAAAATACATAATGCATAATATTAAGAAATGCTATAGATGGAAGGAAAGTAGTGTGGAAACAAATCCAATACCTTCTAGACAACTTCCTGGACAGAAATGTTCACTGTAATAGTGGAGGTGTAAACTTGGCAGGAGAAAACCTCAACAGTATATTTGACCTCTCAGCTTCCTATCAAATCTAAAATGGCAACCTAAGAAAATTAACAACCATAACAAATGGTTTTGATGAAGAATGCAAAAACCTAATAAAGAAATTGAGAAACCTATCCAACCAAAAACAGGAACATTTTGGGACTATTCTATTTGGTTCCATTGCACCAGACAATCTTATTTAAGCCCAGCTTAAAGTATGTTTTAGTATTTTGAACAGGATTTGAATCCAGGTCTGGTCTGGTCTGGAGCTGTGGAAACAATTGGCCATCGGACTGTTACAGCCTGACATCCCACATCCTTTAATATTTAACACACACTAATGGTCTCCTCTCTCTCTCTCCCTGTATCTCTGTGTCTCAATCCATCCCTCTCTCTCTCTGTATCTCTGTGTCTCAATCCATCCCTCTCTCTCTCTCTCTCTCTCTGTATCTCTCTGTCTCAATCCATTCTGTATCTCTGTCCAATCCATCCCTCTCTCTCTCTCTCTCTCTCTGTATCTCTCTGTCTCAATCCATCCCCCTCTCTCTCTCTCTCTCTCTCTCTGTATCTCTCTGAATATTTTCCTCTATCTCTCAGTCTCAATCCATCCTTCTCTCTCTGAGTCATAATTTCTGGGTTTCTAGGAAGTAGGCACAGACACAAAGACAGGAGAGAATAAGATACACGGATGTAGGTATGTAATGTGTCATTGAAGATACACCCCTCAAGCTGAAGCAGCGTCTTTTCCATGACAGAAAGGAAACGATGAAATCAGCATCCTGTTAAATTTTGCGTGATGTGTTTATCTAGATCAAAGATATCCTCTCAGCATGTCACCAGCAGACAGACATCCCTCTCCATTCTAAACTACACGTTTGTGCTGCTGAGAGAGATGGCACCATCCCCTGCTCTCCTCTGTTCCCCTCACTGAACTGGAACAACTATGACGATCTGAACGATCTGTTAAGCCATGTAAGGATATGGATATAATGATAACAAATATATATTGTCAATATGGTTCTGTACCATAACAACCTATGTAACCTAGAATAAGAAGTGCTGATGGTATGACCCCAGGACAATAGACCCAGCGAGTTTCAAAAGGCTGATGGTATGACCCCAGGACAATAGACCCAGCTAGTTTCAAAAGGCTGATGGTATGACCCCAGGACAATAGACCCCAGCTAGTTTCAAAAGGCTGATGGTATGACCCCAGGACAATAGACCCCAGCTAGTTTCAAAAGGCTGATGGTATGACCCCAGGACAATAGACCCCAGCTAGTTTCAAAAGGCTGATGGTATGACCTCAGGTCAATAGACCCCAGCTAGTTTCAAAAGGCTGATGGTATGACCCCAGGACAATAGACCCCAGCTAGTTTCAAAAGGCTGATGGTATGACCTCAGGACAATAGACCCAGCGAGTTTCAAAAGGCTGATGGTATGACCTCAGGACAATAGACCCAGCGAGTTTCAAAAGGCTAATGGTATGACCCCAGGACAATATACCCAGCGAGTTTCAAAAGGCTGATGGTTGACCTCAGGACAATAGACCCAGCGAGTTTCAAAAGGCTGATGGTATGACCCCAGGACAATAGACCCCAGCTAGTTTCAAAAGGCTGATGGTATGACCCCAGGACAATAGACCCCAGCTAGTTTCAAAAGGCTGATGGTATGACCCCAGGACAATAGACCCCAGCTAGTTTCAAAAGGCTGATGGTATGACCCCAGGACAATAGACCCCAGCTAGTTTCAAAAGGCTAATGGTATGACCCCAGGACAATAGACCCAGCGAGTTTCAAAAGGCTGATGGTATGACCCCAGGACAATAGACCCCAGCTAGTTTCAAAAGGCTGATGGTATGACCCCAGGACAATAGACCCCAGCTAGTTTCAAAAGGCTAATGGTATGACCCCAGGACAATAGACCCAGCGAGTTTCAAAAGGAGAGTAAAGAAACAGCACATTCACACGCTGCTCTACATTTACTTTCATACTGACCTACCATCCTCATCTACACACTCAGGACTTCCCCCTCTCTACTCCCCCTCTGAGACCTGGTGCCTCTGTTAAGGAATGTGAGTGGTTTAGCCATGTGGGGGGGGGGAGCGGAAGGAAAACTGAGCTCTTATCTGATGGTGCTGCATGGCATAAAGACACCCAGGGAGGGGGCAGGGAGGGAGAGAGGGAGCAGGGAGCGAGAGAGAGGAGGGAGAGAGGGAGCAGAGAGCGAGAGAGGGAGCAGGGAGCGAGAGAGGGGAGCAGGGAGGGAGAGAGGGAGCAGGGAGCAAGAGAGGGAGCAGGGAGGGGAGCAGGGAAGAAAGGAGGTAAGGAATTAGAGAAGGAAGGAGGGAGGAAAGCATGTTCAGGACCCAGCTTCCCAGTGACAGCTACAGTTCCTAACGTTTGGTGAGAAGAGGTTTCAACCATCAGTAAAACTGGTTTTGCATTCTTAATGGACCCTTATTCCCTATATAGTGCACCACTTTTCAGCAGAGCACTATGACACCCTATCCCCTTTATAGGGCACTACTTTTCACCAGAGCACTATGGACCCTGGTCAAAAGTAGTGCACTATATAGGGAATAAGGTGTCATTTGGGACGCAATCATAGCCAGAGGCCTGAAACAGATTACATCCTGCCATAGAGTCGTTCCTGAACATTCCAGAACATTTTAAAGATCTGAGGGACATTCCAGAACATTCTAAAGATCTGAGGGACATTCCAGAACATTCTAACAATCTGAGGGACATTCCAGACATTCCGTGGTATTATAAGGCAGCGTACCTGCCTGTGGAACAGGGAGGTCCGGGAGCCTCCTCCTAACCCTCCTCCCCTTCTCCTCCTCCTCCAGCTCTTCCTCCCCCTGCTCCTCCTCTTCCTCCTCCTCTTCCTCCTGCTCTTCCTTCTCCTGCTCCTCTTCCTCCTCCTTCTACCCCTCCTCCTCTTCCCCTCCTCCTCCTCCAGCTCTTCCTCCTCCTGCTTTTCCTTCTCCTGCTCCTCCTGCTCTTCCTCCCCCTGCTCCTCCTCTTCCTCCTCCTCTTCCTCCTGCTCTTCCTTCTCCTGCTCCTCTTCCTCCTCCTTCTACCCCTCCTCCTCTTCCCCTCCTCCTCCTCCAGCTCTTCCTCCTCCTGCTCCTCCTCCTCCTGCTCTTCCTCCTCCTCCTCCTCCTGCTCTTCCTCCTTCTCCTCCTCCTGCTCTTCCTCCTGCTCTTCCTCTTCCCCCTCTTCCTCCTGCTCCTCCTCCCCCTGCTCCTCCTCCTGCTCCTCCTCCTAGTTCCACACGTGTCTGTCTGTTGCAGTCATTACATCTCTCCATAGTCAGCTGTGTCAAAGTTAGTCTTCCACACCATCACCTGGGACTGAGCTGTAGAAAATAACTTTATTGTCCATCCTGAGACGAATGGACATTTGCCTTTGGCATCACATCAAACAATGAACTTAAACATGAACATAAACAACAAATGTATTTCATAACACTCAAATGGGAAATTATGGTTACCTCACCAGGGTAGGGGGCAGCATTTGGAATTTTGGATGAAAAGCATGTCCAAAGTAAACTGTCTGCTACTCAAGTCCAGAAGCTAGGATATGCATATAATTGGTAGATTTTGATAGAAAACACTCTAGAGTTTCCACAACTGTTAAAATAATGTATGTGAGTAACTGATATGGCAGGCGAAAACCTGAGGAAAATCCATCCAATAAGTGCCTTTATTTTGAAATGCCTGTTTTTCCATTGAAAGCCTATCCACCATACAAAGACTTATGACGCAGTTAATGATCTCTATGCCTTCTTCTACATGTGGCCAGTCTTTAGGCATTGTTTCAGGCTTTTACTCTGAAAAATGAGAGAGAAACAGCACATTCAATGAGTGGACAGTGAACATTTCCAGACATGAGTCCAGCGCGCGATCGGGAGCGCGTCTTTCTCGTTTCTCCTTTTCTATCGACGAAGCTTTGGTTGAAATATTATTGATTATTTATGACAAAAACAACTTGAGGATTATAAACATCGTTTGTGTTTCCTTTATGGTACTTTTTTAGATTTTTTGTCTGTCTTTTGTGACCGCGCTTTGTTTCAATGGATTACTGAACAAAACGCACCAACAAAACGGAGGTTTTTGGACATAAAGAGGGACATTATCTAAAAAATTAACATTTATTGTGTAACATGGAGTCTTCGGAGTGCAACCAATGAAGATCATCAAAGGTAAGTGATACATTTTAATGCGATTTCTGACTTTTGTTACTCGTCTACTTGGCTGGTTACTGTTTGTAATGATTTGTCTGCTGGGCGCTGTTCTCAGATAATCGCATGGTTTGCTTTCGCCGTAAAGCCTTTTTGAAATCTGACACCGTGGTTGGATTAACAAGAAATTAATCTATAAACCGATGTATAACACTTGTATGTTTTATGAATTTTTATTATGTGTATTTCTGTTATTGAATTTGGCGCTCTGCAATTTCACTGGATGTTGGCCAGGTGGGATGCTAACGTCCCATATCCCCTAGAGAGGTTAAAGAGAAATGGAGAGGCGTATTTCTGTGTCCCCAGCTTGCTCTTCTTCTCTGTGTCTTAAAGATGAACAATGCAAAAAATCACTCCGCCATTTCCTGGTTGCTAAAATTCTAATATTTCACCTAATTTCAGTTTATGTGACAAAACAAGCAAGTCTAGTGTAGAGAATCACTGTACCATCTAAACCGTTGTGAAATATATTTTACATAACTAAAAATATTGTATTTTCAGCTGGTTGAAGCTGGTGTACAAAACCAAAAGTAAAAGACGCAAAAAACTAAACTTGAGAACGGGAGGCATAGAAATAGAGCACATAGAACAGATCTACCATTTCTGACAGATCTATAAAATAACATTTCTATGTGAATTTGGTCAGGTTGCACAAAAAGTGACATATTGCTGTTTTAACAAGATGTCAGTCAGTGTCCCCAGAGAGATGTGTCAGGGTATCAGTCAGAATAGAGAGTTGGCCTCTAGAGAGGAGAGGAGACAGACATGACTGACTGGCCTCTAGAGAGGAGAGGAGGAAACAGACATGACTGACTGACTGGCCTCTAGAGAGGAGGAAACAGACATGACTGACTGACCTCTAGAGGGGGAGAGGAAACAGACATGACTGACTGACCTCTAGAGGGGAGAGAGGAAACAGACATGACTGACTGACCTCTAGAGGGGAGAGGAAACAGACATGACTGACTGACTGGCCTCTAGAGAGGAGAGGAAACAGACATGACTGACTGGCCTCTAGAGAGGAGAGGAGGGGAGACAGACATGACTGACTGACTGGCCTCTAGAGAGGAGAGGAGACAGACATGACTGACTGACTGGCCTCTAGAGAGGAGAGGAAACAGACATGACTGACTGACCTCTAGAGGGGAGAGGAAACAGACATGACTGACTGACTGGCCTCTAGAGAGGAGAGGAAACAGACATGACTGACTGGCCTCTAGAGGGGAGAGGAGACAGACATGACTGACTGACTGGCCTCTAGAGAGGAGAGGAAACAGACATGACTGACTGGGCTCTAGAGGGGAGAGGAGACAGACATGACTGACTGGCCTCTAGAGAGAGAGAGGAGACAGACATGACTGACTGGCCTCTAGAGAGGAGAGGAGGAAACAGACATGACTGACTGGTCTCTAGAGAGGAGAGGAGGAAACAGACATGACTGACTGACTGGCCTCTAGAGAGGAGAGGAGACAGACATGACTGACTGACTGGCCTCTAGAGAGGAGAGGAGACAGACATGACTGACTGACCTCTAGAGAGGAGAGGAAACAGACATGACTGACTGGCCTCTAGAGAGGAGAGGAGTCAGACATGACTGACTGGCCTCTAGAGAGGAGAGGAGACAGACATGACTGACTGGCCTCTAGAGAGGAGAGGAGACAGACATGACTGACTGGCCTCTAGAGGGGAGAGGAGACAGACATGACTGACTGACTGGCCTCTAGAGAGGAGAGGAGACAGACATGACTGACTGGTCTCTAGAGAGGAGAGGTGTCACGCCCTGATCTGTTTCCTTATGATTGTCTCCACCCCCTCCAGGTGTTGCTTATTTTCCCGGTGTATTTATCCCTGTGTTTCCTGTCTGACCATACTGCCTGCCCTGAACTCAAGCCTGCCTGCCACTCTGTACCTCCTGGACTCTGACCTTTTTATGATCTTTTTGCCTGTCCACGACCATTCTCTTGCCTGCCCCTTGGATTATTATAAATATCAGAGACTCAAACCATCTGCCTCCCGTGTCTGCATCTGGGTCTCGCCCTTATAGTACAAACTGGCCATGACAGACCCAGGAGACTTTGACCAGCTCCGCCATGCTGTCTCCCTGCAGGGAGCCGCGATTAGGAGACATGAGGAGCTACTGCTGGACCTTTTGGAAGGGTTTCGTTCCTGACAGAACGCCACGACCAAGAGTTTAAGGCTATTACGGAGCAAGTCAGGGAGTTAGCTCATAGGCTGCCAACCACCTCTAAAAAAAAAAAAATCACCCAGTAACCTTTTTTCTATTAGTGGTGAGTTTGTTCAGCCTACCCCGGCTCCCCGAGAACCCCGCTTACCTCCCCTGTAGCGATACTCTGGGGATCCTGGAACCTGCCAGGGTTTTCTTTCTCAGTGCTCCCTTATATTTGAGCTACAGCCATCTTCGTTCCCTTTGGACCAATCGAAGATAGTGTATATTTATTACACTAATGTCGGGAAGGACGCTCTCTGGACTACGGCAGTTTGGGGAGCAACAATCCGCCATTAGTCGTCAACTAGAGATTTTATTGGCAGAGGTGAGGAAGGTGTTCGATTCTCCGGTATCTGGGAGAGAGGCGGCCCGAAAACAACTGGAATTATGTCAAGACTCCCGTAGTGTGGCAGACTACGCTGTAGACTTTCGCACGTTGGCCGCTGAGAGTGCCTGGAATCCAGAGTCCCTTTTCGATACCTTCCTCCACAGATTATCTGAGGTGATAAAAGATGAGCTAGCTGCTCAGGAGCAAGTCTAGTGTAGAGAATCACTGTACCATCTAAACCGTTGTGAAATATATTTTACATAACTAAAAATATTGTTTTTCAGCTGGTTGAAACTGGTGTACAAAAACCAAACGTAAAAGACGCAAAAAACTAAACTTGAGAACGGGAGGCATAGAAATAGAGCACATAGAACAGATCTACCATTTCTGACAGATCTATAAAATAACATTTCTATGTGAATTTGGTCAGGTTGCACAAAAAGTGACATATTGCAGTTTTAACAAGATGTCAGTCAGTGTCCCCAGAGAGATGTGTCAGGGTATCAGTCAGAATAGAGAGTTGGCCTCTAGAGAGGAGAGGACACAGACATGACTGACTGGCCTCTAAGAGAGGAGAGGAGGAAACAGACATGACTGACTGACTGGCCTCTAGAGAGGAGGAAACAGACATGACTGACTGACCTCTAGAGGGGAGAGGAAACAGACATGACTGACTGACCTCTAGAGGGGAGAGGAAACAGACATGACTGACTGGCCTCTAGAGAGGAGAGGAGGAGACAGACATGACTGACTGACTGGCCTCTAGAGAGGAGAGGGGAGACAGACATGACTGACTGACTGGCCTCTAGAGAGGAGAGGAGACAGACAGACTGACTGACCTCTAGAGAGGAGAGGAAACAGACATGACTGACTGGCCTCTAGAGAGGAGAGGAGTCAGACATGACTGACTGGCCTCTAGAGAGGAGAGGAGACAGACATGACTGACTGGCCTCTAGAGAGAGAGGAAACAGACATGACTGACTGGCCTCTAGAGAGGAGAGGAGACAGACATGACTGACTGGCCTCTAGAGAGGAGAGGAAACAGACATGACTGACTGACTGGCCTCTAGAGAGGAGAGGAGACAGACATGACTGACTGACCTCTAGAGAGGAGAGGAGACAGACATGACTGACTGACTGGCCTCTAGAGAGGAGAGAGAGACAGACATGACTGACTGACTGGCCTCTAGAGAGGAGAGGAGACAGACATGACTGACTTTGGCCTCTAGAGAGGAGAGGAGACAGACATGACTGACTGGGCTCTAGAGAGGAGAGGAGACAGACATGACTGACTGGCCTCTAGAGAGGAGAGGAGACAGACATGACTGACTGGCCTCTAGAGGGAGAGAGGAGACAGACATGACTGACTGGCCTCTAGAGGGGAGAGGAGACAGACATGACTGACTGGCCTCTAGAGGGGAGAGAGAGGAGACAGACATGACTGACTGGCCTCTAGAGGGGGGAGAGGAGACAGACATGACTGACTGGCCTCTAGAGGGGAGAGGAGACAGACATGACTGACTGGCCTCTAGAGGGGAGAGGAGACAGACATGACTGACTGGCCTCTAGAGAGAGAGAGAGACAGACATGACTGACTGGTCTCTAGAGAGGAGAGGAGGAAACAGACATGACTGACTGACTGGCCTCTAGAGAGAGAGAGGAGACAGACATGACTGACTGGTCTCTAGAGAGGAGAGGAGACAGACATGACTGACTGGCCTCTAGAGATGAGAGGAGACAGACATGACTGACTGGCCTCTAGAGGAGAGGAGACAGACATGACTGACTGGCCTCTAGAGGGAGAGGAGACAGACATGACTGACTGGCCTCTAGAGAGAGAGAGGAGACAGACATGACTGACTGGTCTCTAGAGAGAGGAGAGGAGGAAACAGACATGACTGACTGACTGGCCTCTAGAGGGGGAGAGGAGACAGACATGACTGACTGGCCTCTAGAGGGGAGAGGAGACAGACATGACTGACTGGCCTCTAGAGAGGAGAGGAGACAGACATGACTGACTGGCCTCTAGAGGGGAGAGGAGACAGACATGACTGACTGACTGGCCTCTAGAGAGGAGAGGAGACAGACATGACTGACTGGCCTCTAGAGAGGAGAGGAGACAGACATGACTGACAGGCCTCTAGAGGGGGAGAGGAGACAGACATGACTGACTGGTCTCTGAGAGGAGAGGTGTCACGCCCTGATCTGTTTCTATGATTGTCTCCACCCCTCCAGGTGTTGCTTATTTTCCCCGGTGTATTTATCCCTGTGTTTCCTGTCTGACCATACTGCCTGCCCTGAACTCAAGCCTGCCTGCCACTCTGTACCTCCTGGACTCTGACCTTTTTATGATCTTTTTGCCTGTCCACGACCATTCTCTTGCCTGCCCCTTGGATTATTATAAATATCAGAGACTCAAACCATCTGCCTCCCGTGTCTGCATCTGGGTCTCGCCCTTATAGTACAAACTGGCCATGACAGACCCAGGAGACTTTGACCAGCTCCGCCATGCATGCCCTGCAGGGGAGCCACGATTAGGAGACATGAGGAGCTACTGCTGGACCTTGGAAGGGTTTCGTTCCCTGACAGAACGCCACGACCAAGAGTTTAAGGCTATTACGGTGCAAGTCAGGGAGTTAGCTCATAGGGCTGCCAACCACCTCTAAAAAAAAACAATCACCCAGTAACCTTTTTTTTAGTGGTGAGTGTGTAGTCTACCTGCTCCTCGGGAGAACCCGCCGCTCTCCCTGTAGCGATACTCTGGGGATCCTGGAAACCTGCCAGGGTTTTTTCAGTGCTCCCCTTATATTTGGGAGAACATGTTTCGCTCCTGGACCAATCGAAGATAGGATATTTATTACGCTAATGTCGGGAAGGACGCTCTCCTGGACTACGGCAGTTGGGGAGCAATAATCGCCATTAGTGTACACTAGAGATTTTATTGGCAGAGGTGAGGAAGGTGTTCGATTCTCCGGTATCTGGGAGAGAGGCGGCCCGAAAAAAAAAACAACTGGAATTATGTCAAGACTCCCGTAGTGTGGCAGACTACGCTGTAGACTTCTCGCACGTTGGGTCGCTGAGAGTGTGGAATCCAGAGTCCCTTTGATACCTTCCTCCCACAGATTATCTGAGGTGATAAAAGATGAGCTAGCTGCTCAGGAGCAAGTCTAGTGTAGAGAATCACTGTACCATCTAAACCGCAGAGAAATATATTTTACATAACTAAAAATATTGTATTTTCAGCTACTGGAAACTGCGTGTACAAAACCAAACGTAAAAGACGAAAAAACTAAACTTGAGAACGGGAGGTATGTAGAAATAGAGCACATAGAACAGGATCTACCATTTCCTTGACAGATCTATAAAAATAACATTTCTATGTGAATTTGGTCAGGTTGCACAAAAAGTGACATATTGCTGTTTTAACAAGATGTAGTCAGTGTCCAAAGGGGGTATAGTCAGAATAG